>NW_021703769.1:18433665-18437872 GCF_005190385.1 Monodon monoceros | reverse complement strand
TGAGGTCTTTTTTTTTTTTTTTTTTTTTTTTTTGCGGTACGCGGGCCTCTCACCGCTGCGGCCTCTCCCGTTGCGGAGCAGAGGCTCCAGACGCGCAGGCTCAGCGGCCATGGCTCACGGGCCCAGCCGCTCCGCGGCATGCGGGATCTTCCCGGACTGGGGCACGAACCCGTGTCCCCTGCATCAGCAGGCGGACTTTCAACCACTGCACCACCAGGGAAGCCCCAGAGGTTTTTTGTTTTTTTTTTTTAATGTATTATGGATACTAGGCCCTTCTCAGATTTGCATATTTTCTCCCATTCTGTAGATTGTCTTTCCACTTCCTTAATAATGTCATTTGGTTAGGACCTGTGCAGTGGAGAGAGGAAGCACATCGAAAGGAGGGCCTCTGGAGTGTGGGCTTCTGGAGTGTGGAGCCGTGTGGCTGACAGGGTCTTGGTGCTCTGGCCAGCTGTCAGGCCTGTGCCTCTGAGGTGGGAGAGCCGAGTTCAGGACATTGGTCCACCAGAGACCTCCTGGCTCCACGTAATATCAAACAGCAAAATCTCTCCCAGAGAGCTCCATCTCAATGCTAAGACCCAGCTCCACTCAACGACCAGCAAGCTACAGTGCTGGACACCCTATGCCAAACAACTAGCAAGACAGGAACACAACCCCACCCATCAGCAGCAAAGAGGCTGCCTAAAATCATAATAAGGCCACAGACACGCCAAAACACACCACCGGACGCGGTCCTGCCCATCAGAAAGACAAGATCCAGCCTCATCCACCAGAACAGAGCAACCAGTCCCCTCCACCAGGAAATCTACACAAGCCACTGAACCAACCTCACCCACTGGGGGCAAACACCAAAAACAAAGGGAACTACGCACCTGCAGCCTGCGAAAAGGAAACCCCAAACACAGTGAGTTAAGCAAAATGAGAAGACAGAGAAACACACAGCAGATGAAGAAGCAAGGTAAAAACCCACCAGACCAAACAAAGGAAGAGGAAATACACAGTCTACCTGAAAAAGAATTCAGAGTAATGATAGTAAAGAGGATGCAAAATCTTGGAAATAGAATAGAGAAAATACAAGAAACATTTACAAGGACCTAGAAGAACTAAAGAGCAAACAAACAATGATGAACAACACAATAAATGAAATTAAAAATTCTCTGGAAGGAATCAATAGCAGAATAACTGAGGCAGAAGAATGGATAAGTGACCTGGAAGATAAAATAGTGGAAAAAACTACCACAGAGGAGAATAAAGAGAAAAGAATGAAAAGAATTGAGGACAGTCTCAGAGACCTCTGGGACAACATTAAACGCACCAACATTCGAATTACAGGGGTCCCAGAAGAAGAAGAGAAAAAGAAAGGGACTGAGAAAATATTTGAAGACATTACAGTTGAAAACTTCCCTAATATGGGAGAGGAAATAGTCAATCAAGTCCAGGAAGCACAGAGAGTCCCATACATGATAAATCCATGGAGAAACACGCCAAGACACATATTAATCAAACTATCAAAAATTAAATACACGGCTTCCCTGGTGGCGCAGTGGTTGAGAGTCCGCCTGCCGACGCAGGGGACACGGGTTCATGCCCCGGTCCAGGAGGATGCCACAAGCCGCAGAGCGGCTGGGCCTGTGAGCCATGGCCACTGAGCCTGCGCGTCCAGAGCCTGTGCTCCACAACGGAAGAGGCCACAACAGCGAGAGGCCCGCATACCACAAAAAAAAAAAAAAAAAATTAAATACAAAGAAAAAATATTAAAAGCAGCAAGGGGAAAATAACACACAAGGGAATCCCCATAAGGTTAACAGCTGACCTTTCAGCAGAAACTCTGCAAGCCAGAAGGGAGTGGCAGGACGTATTTAAAGTGATGAAAGGGAAAAACCTACAACCAAGATTACTCCACCCAGCAAGGATCTCATTCAGATTCGACAGAGAAATTAAAATCTTAACAGATAAGCACAAGCTACAAGAAGCCAGCACCACCAAACCAGCTTTACAACAAATGCTAAAGGAACTTCTCTAGGCAGGAAACACAAGAAAAGGAAAAGACCTACAATAACAAACCCAAAACAATTAAGAAAATGGGAATAGGAACATACATATCAACAATTACCTTAAATGTAAATGCATTAAAAGCTCCAACCAAAAGACACAGACTGGCTGAATGGATACAAAAGCAAGACCCATAGATATGCTGTCTAAAAGAGACCCACTTCAGACCTAGAGACACATACGGACTGAAAGTAAGGGGATGGAAAAAGATATTCCATGCAGATGGAAATGAAAAGAAAGCTGGAGTAGCAATTCTCCTATCAGACAAAAGAGACTTTAAAATAAAGACTATTAGAAGAGACAAAGAAGGACACTACATAATGATCAAGGGATCAATCCAAGAAGAAGATGTAACAATTGTAAATATATTTATGCACCCAACATAGGAGCACATCAATACCTAAGGCAAATGTTAACAGCCATAAAAGGGGAAATCGACAGTAACACAATCATAGTAGGGGACTTTAACACCCCACTTTCACCAATGGACAGATCATCCAAAATGAAAATAAATAAGGAAACACAAGCTTTAAATGATACATTAAACCAGATGGACTTAACTGATATTTATAGGACATTCCATCCAAAAACAACAGAATACACTTTCTTCTCAAGTGCTCATGGAACGTTCTCCAGGATAGATCATATCTTGGGTCACAAATCAAGCCTTGGTAAATTTAAGGAAATTGAAATCGTATCAAGTATCTTTTCCGACCACAATGCTATGAGACTAGATATCAATTACAGGAAAAAATCTGTCAAAAATACAAACACATGGAAGCTAAACAGTACAGTACTAAATACCAAGAGATCACAGAAGAAATCAAAGAGGAAATCAAAAAATGTCTAGAAACAAATGACAATGAGAGCACGACTGCCCAAAACCTATGGATGCAGCAAAAGCAGTTCAAAGAGGGACGTTTATAGCAATACAATCCTACCTCAAGAAACAAGAAACATCTCAAATCAACAACCTAACCTTACACCTAAAGCAATTAGCGAAAGAAGAACAAAAAAACCCCCAAAGTTAGCAGAAGGAAAGAAATCATAAATATCAGATCAGAAAAAAATGAAAAATAAATGAAGGAAACAATAGCAAAGATCAAAACTAAAAGCTGGTTCTTTGAGAAGATAAAAGTGATAAACCATTAGCCAGACTCATCAAGAAAAAAAGGGAGAAGACTTAAATCAATAGAATTAGAGGACGAGGGGAAGATGGCGGAAGAGTAAGACGCGGAGATCACCTTCCTCCCCACAGATACACCAGAAATACATCTACAAGTGGAACTACTCCTACAGAACACCTACTGAATGCTGGCAGAAGACCTCAGACCTCCCAAAAGGCAAGAAACTCCCCCACGTACCTGGGTAGGGAAAAAGAAAATAAACAGACAAAAGGATAGGGACGGGACCTGCACCAGTGGGAGGGAGCTGTGAAGGAGGAAAGGTTTCCACACACTAGGAAGCCCCTTCGCGGGCGGAGACTGCGGGTGGCGGCGGGGGAAATCTTCGGAGCCGCGGAGGAGAGCGCAGCCACAGGGATGCGGAAGGAAAAGCGGAGAGATTCCCACCCAGAGGATCGGTGCCGACCGGCACTCACCGGCACTCACCAGCCCGAGAGGCTTGTCTGCTCACCCGCCGGGGCAGGCGGGGCTGGGAGCTGAGGCTCGGTCAGAGCGCAGGGAGAGGAATGGGGTTGGCGGCGGCGTGAACACAGCCTGAAGGGGGTTAGTGCACCACGGCTAGCCGGGAGGGAGTCCGGGGAAAAGTCTGGACCTGCCGAAGAGGCAAGAGACTTTTTCTTCCCTCTTTGTTTCCTGGTGCTCGAGAAGAGGGGATTATGAGCGCTGCTTAAAGGAGCTCCAGAGACAGACATGAGACGCGGCTAAAAGCGCGGACCCCAGAGATGTGCATGAGACGCTAAGGCTGCTGCTGCCGCCACCAAGAAGCCTGTGTGCGAGCACAGGTCACTATCCACATCCCCCTTCCAGGGAGCCTGTGCAGCCCGCCACTGCCAGCGTCCCAGGATCCAGGGACAACTTCCTCGGGAGAAGCACGGTGCGCCTCAGGCTGATGCAACGTCACGCCGGCCTCTGCCGCCCCGCACTCCGTGCCCCTCCCTCCCCCACGGCCTGAGTGAGCCAGAGTCCCCAAG
>NW_021703769.1:18382086-18433655 GCF_005190385.1 Monodon monoceros | reverse complement strand
AAGAAGGACACTACATAATGATCAAGGGATCAATCCAAGAAGAAGATATAACAATTGTAAATATTTATGCACCCAACACAGGAGCACCTCAATACATAAGGCAAATACTAACAGCCATAAAAGGGGAAATCGACAGTAACACATTCATAGTAGGGCACTTTAACACCCCACTTTCACCAATGGACAGATCATCCAAAATGAAAACAAATAAGGAAGCGCAAGCTTTAAATGATACATTAAACCAGATGGACTTAATTGATATTTTTAGGACATTCCATCCAAAAACAACAGAATACACATTTTTCTCAAGTGCTCATGGAACATTCTCCAGGATAGATTATATCTTGAGTCACAAATCAAGCCGTAGTAAATTTAAGAAAATTGAAATTGTATCAAGTATCTTTTCTGACCACAACACTATGAGACTAGATATCAATTACAAGAAAAGATCTGTAAAAAATACAAACACATGGAGGCTAAACAATACACTACTTAATAACGAAGTGATCACACAAGAAATCAAAGAGGAAATCAAAAAATACCTAGAAACAAATGACAATGGAGACACGACGACCCAAAACCTATGGGATGCAGTTCTAAGTTCTAAGAGGGAAGTTTATAGCAATACAATCTTACCTTAAGAAACAGGAAACATCTCGAATAAACAACCTAACCTTGCACCTAAAGCAATTAGAGAAAGAAGAACAAAAAAACCCCAAGTTAGCAGAAGAAAAGAAATCATAGAAATAAGATCAGAAATAAATGAAAAAGGAATGAAGGAAACTATAGCAAAGATCAATACAACTAAGAGCTGGTTCTTTGAGAAGATAAACAAAATTGATAAACCATTAGCCAGACTCATCAAGAAAAAAAGGGTGAAGACTCAAATCAATAGAATTAGAAATGAAAAAGAAGTAACAACTGACACTGCAGAAATAGAAAAGATCATGAGAGATTACTACAAGCAACTCTATGCCAATAAAATGGACAACCTGGAAGAAATGGACAAATTCTTAGAAATGCACAACCTGCCAAGACTGAATCAGGAAGAAATAGAAAATACGAACAGACCAATCACAAGCACTGAAATTGACATTGTGATTAAAAATCTTCCAACAAACAAAAGCCCAGGACCAGATGGCTTCACAGGCGAATTCTATCAAACATTTAGAGAAGAGCTAACACCTATCCTTCTCAAACTCTTCCAAAATATAGCAGAGGGAGGAATACTCCCAAACTCATTCTACGAGGCCACCATCACCTTGATACCAAAACCAGACAAGGATGTCACAAAGAAAGAAAACTACAGGCCAATATCACTTATGAACATAGATGCAAAAATCCTCGACAAAATACTAGCAAACAGAATCCAACAGCACATTAAAAGGATCATACACCATGATCAACGGGGGTTTATCCCAGGAATGCAAGGATTCTTCAATATACGCAAATCAATCAATGTGATAAACCATATTAACAAACTGAAGGAGAAAAACCATATGATCATCTCCATAGATGCACAGAAAGCTATCAACAAAATTCAACACCCATTTATGATAAAAACGCTGCAGAAAGTAGGCATAGAGGGAAATTTCCTCAACATAATAAAGTCCATATATGACAAACCCACAGGCAACATCGTCCTCAATGGTGAAGAACTGAAAGCATTTCCACTAAGATCAGGAACAAAACGAAGTTGCCCATTCTCACCACTCTTATTCAGCATAGTTTTGGAAGTTTTAGCCACAGCAATCAGAGAAGAAAAGGAAGTAAAAGGAATCCAAACTGGAAAAGAAGTAAAGCTGTCACTGTTTGCAGATGACATGATACTATACATAGAGAATCCTAAAGATGTTACCAGAAAACTACTAGAGCTAATCAATGAATTTGGTAAAGCAGCAAGATACAAAATTAATGCACAGAAATCTCTGGCATTCCTATACACTGATGAAAAATCTGAAAGTGAAATCAAGAAAACACTCCCATTTACCAGTGCAACAAAAAGAATAGACTACCAAGGAATAAACCTACCTAAGGAGACATAAGACCTGTATGCAGAAAATTATAAGACACTGATGAAAGAAATTAAAGATGATACAATTAGACGGAGAGATATACCATGTTCTTGGATTGGAAGAATCAACATTGTGAAAATGACTCTACTACCCAAAGCAATCTACAGATTCAATGCAATCCCTGTCAAACTACCACTGGCATTTTTCACAGAACTAGAACAAGAAAGTTCACAATTTGTATGGAAACACAAAAGACCCCGAATAGCCAAAGCAATATTGAGAACGAAAAATGGAGCTGAAGGAATCAGGCTCCCTGACTTCAGACTATACTACAAACCCACAGTAATCAAGACAGTATGGTACTGGCACAAAAACAGAAAGATAGATCAATGGAACAGGATAGAAAGCCCAGAGATAAACCCACGCACATATGGTCACCTTATCTTTGATAAAGGAGGCAGGAATGTACAGTGGAGAAAGGACAGCCTCTTCAATAAGTGGTGCTGGGAAAACTGGACAGGTACATGTAAAAGTATGAGATTAGAGCACTCCCTAACACCATACACAAAAATAAACTCAAAATGGATTAAAGACCTACATGTAAGGCCAGACCCTATAAAACTCTTAGAGGAAAACATAGGCAGAACACTCTATGACATAAATCACAGCAAGATCCTTTTTGACCCACCTCCTAGAGAAATGGAATTAAAAACAAAAATAAACAAATGGGACCTAATGAAACTTCAAAGCTTTTGCACAGCAAAGGAAACCATAAACAAGACCAAAAGACAACCCTCAGAATGGGAGAAAATATCTGCAAGTGAAGCAACTGACAAAAGATTAATCTCCAAAATTTATCAGCACCTCACGCAACTCAATAACAAAAAACCAAACAACCCAATCCAAAAATGGGCAGAAGACCTAAACAGACATTTCTCCAAAGAAGATATACAGACTGCCAACAAACACATGAAAGAATGCTCAACATCATTAATCATTAGAGAAATGCAAATCAAAACTACAATGAGATATCATCTCACACCAGTCAGAATGGCCATCATCAAAAAATCCAGAAACAATAAATGCTGGAGAGGGTGTAGAGAAAAGGGTACACTCTTGCACTGTTGGTGGGAATATGAATTGGTACAGCCACTATGGAGAACAGTATGGAGGTTCCTTAAAAAAACTACAAATAGGGCTTCCCTGGTAGCGCAGTGGTTGAGAGTCTGCCTGCCGATGCAGGGGACACGGGTTCGTGCCCCGGTCCGGGAAGATCCCACATGCCACGGAGCAGCTGCGCCCATGAGCCATGGCCACTGAGCCTGCGCGTCCAGAGCCTGCTGCTCCACAACGGGAGAGGCCACAACAGTGAGAGGCCCGCGTACCGCAAAAAAAAAAAAAAAAAAAAAAACCCTACAAATAGAACTACCATACAACCCAGCAATCCCACTACTGGGCATATACCCTGAGAAAACCATAATTCAAAAAGAGTCATGTACCAAAATGTTCATTGCAGCTCTATTTACAATAGCCCAGAGATGGAAACAACCTAAGTGTCCATCATCAGATGAATGGATAAAGAAGATGTGGCACATAAATACAATGGAATATTACTCAGCCATAAAAAGAAACAGAACTGAGCTATTTGTAATGAGGTGGATAGACCTAGAGTCTGTCATATACAGTGAAGTAAGTCAGAAAGAGAAAGACAAATACCGTATGCTAACACATATATATGGAATCTAAGAAAAAAAAAAATGTCATGAAGAACCTAGGGGTAAGACAGGAATAAAGACACAGACCTACTAGAGAATGGACTTGAGGATATGGGGAGGGGGAAGGGTAAGCTGTGACAAATTGAGAGAGAGGCATGGACATATATACACTACCAAATGTAAGGTAGATAGCTAGTGGGAAGCAGCCGCATAGCACAGGGAGATCAGCTCAGTGCTTTGTGACCGCCTGGAGGGGTGGGATAGGGCGGGTGGGAGGGAGGGAGACACAAGAGGGAAGAGATATGGGAACATATGTATATGTATAACTGATTCACTTTGTTATAAAGCAGAAACTAACACACCATTGTAAAGCAAATATACTCTAATAAAGATGTAAAAAAAAACCCACACAAAAAGAAATAGAATTAGAAATGAAAAAGAAGACGTAACAACTGACACTGCAGAAATCATGAGAGATTACTACAAGCAACTATATGCCAATAAAAATAGACAACCTGGAAGAAACGGACAAATTCTTAGAAAAGCACAACCTTCCAAGACTGAACCAGGAAGAAACAGAAAATATAAACAGACCAATCACAAGCACTGAAATTGAGACTGTGATTAAAAATCTTCCAACAAACAAAAGCCCAGGACCAGATGGCTTCACAGGCAATTCTATCAAACATTTAGAGAAGAGCTAACACCTATCCTTCTCAATCTCTTCCAAAATATAGCAGAGAGAGGAACACTCCCAAACTCATTCTAAGAGGCCACCATCACCCTGACACCAAAACCAGACAAGGATGTCACAAAGAAAGAAAACTACAGGCCAATATCACTGATGAACATAGACGCAAAAATCCTCAACAAGATACTAGCAAACAGAATCCAACAGCACATTAAAAGGATCATACACCACGATCAAGTGGGGTTTATCCCAGGAATGCAAGGATTCTTCAATATATGCAAATCAATCAATGTGATAAGGCATATTAACAAACTGAAGGATAAAAACCATATGATCATCTCAATAGATGCAGAAAAAGCTTTCAACAAAATTCAACACCAATTTATGATAAAAATGCTACAGAAAGTAGGCATAGAGGAAACTTATCTCAACATAATAAAGTCCATATATGACAAACCCACAGCCAACATCATTCTCAATGGGGAAAAAATGAAAGCATTTCCTCTAAGATCAGGAACAAAACAAGGTTGTCCGCTCTCATCACTGTTATTCAACATAGTTTTGGAAGTTTTAACCACAGCAATCAGAGAAGAAAAAGAAATAAAAGGAATCCAAATCAGAAAAGAAGAAGTAAAGCTGTCACCGTTTGCAGATGACATGATACTATACACAGAGAATCCTAAAGATGCTACCAGAAAACTACTAGAGCTAATCAATGAATTTGGTAAAGTTGTAGGATACAAAGTTAATGCACAGAAATCTCTTGCATTCCTATACACTAATGATGAAAAATCTGAAAGAGAAATTAAGGAAACACTCCCATTTACCAGTGCAACAAAAAGAAATGCAGAAAACTGTATGCAGAAAACTATAAGACTCTGATGAAAGAAATTAAAGATGATACAAACAGATAGAGATATACCATGTTCTTGGATTGGAAGAATCAATATTGTGAAAATGAGTGTACTACCCAAAGCAATCTATAGATTCAACGCAATCCCTTTGAAACTACCAATGGCATTTTTCACAGAACTAGAACAAAAACATTTCACATTTATATGGAAACACAAAAGACCCTGAATAGCCAAAGCAATCTTGAGAAACAAAAACTGAGATGGAGGAATCAGGCTCCTGGACAACAGACTATACTACAAAGCTACAGTAATCAAGAGAGTATGGTACTGGCACAAAAACAGAAATATAGATCAATGGAACAGGACAGAAAGCCCAGAGATAAACCCACGCACATATGGTCACTTTTTTTTTTTTTTTTTTTTGGTGGTACGCGGGCCTCTCACTGTTGTGGCCTCTCCCGTTGCGGAGCACAGGCTCTGGATGCACAGGCTCAGCGGCCATGGCTCACGGGCCCAGCCGCTCCGCGGCATGTAGGATCTTCCTGGACCAGGGCATGAACCCGTGTCCCCCGCATCAGCAGGCGGACTCCCAGCCACCGCGCTACCAGGGAAGCCCTGGTCACCTTATTTTTGATAAAGGAGGCAAGAATATACAATGGAGAAAAGACAGCCTCTTCAATAAGTGGTGCTGGGAAAACTGGACAGCTTCATGGAAAAGAATGAAATTAGAACACCCCCTAACACCATACACAAAAGTAAACTCAAAATTGTTTACAGACCTAAATGTAAGGCCAGACACTATAAAACTCTTAGAGGAAAACAGGCAGAACACTCTATGACATAAATCACAGCAAGATCCTTTTTGACCCACCTCCTAGAGAAATGGGAAAAAAACCAGAAATAAACAAACGGGACCTAATGAAACTTAAAAGCTTTTGCGCAGCAAAGGAAAACATAAAGACGACAAAAAGACAACCCTCAGAATGGGAGAAAATATTTGCAAATGAAGTAACTGAGGAAAGGATTAATCTACAAAATTTACAAGCAGCTCATGCAGCTCGATATCAAAACAACAAACAACGCAATCCAAAAATGGGCAGAAGAGGGCTTCCCTGGTGGCGCAGTGGTTGAGAGTCCGTCTGCCAATGCAGGGGACACGGGTTCGTGCCCCGGTCCGGGAAGATCCCACATGCCGCGAAGCGACTGGTCCCGTGAGCCATGGCCGCTGAGCCTGCGCGTCCGGAGCCTGTGCTCCGCAACGGGAGAGGCCACAACAGTGAGAGGCTCGTGTACCGCAAAAAAAAAAAAAAAAAAAATCTACAAACAATAAATGCTGGAGAGGATGTGGAGAAAAGGGAACCCTCTTGCACTGTTGGTGGGAATGTAAACTGATACAGCCACTATGGAGAACAGTATGGAGGTTCCTTAAAAAACTAAAAATAGAACTACCATACGAGCCAGCAATCCCACTACTGGGCATATACCCTGAGAAAACCATAATTCAAAAAGAGTCATGTACCACAATGTTCATTGCAGCTCTATTTACAATAGCCAGGACATGGAAAAAACCTAAGTGTCCATCGACAGATGAATGGATAAAGAAGATGTGGCACATATATACAATGGAATATTACTCAGGTGTAAAAAGAAACGAAATTGAGTTATTCGTAGTGAGGTGGATGGACCTAGAGTCTGTCATACAGAGTGAAGTAAGTCAGGAAGAGAAAAACACATATCGTATGCTAACACATATATATGGAATCTAAAAAACAAAAAATGGTTCTGAAGAATCTAGGGGCAGGGCAGGAATAAAGACGCAGATGTAGAGAACGGACTTGAGGACACGGGAAGGGGGAAGGGTAAGCTGGGACGAAGTAAGAGAGTGGCATGGACATATATACACTACCATATGTAAAACAGACAGCTAGTGGGAAGCAGCCACATAGCATAGGGAGATTAGCTCGGTGTTTTGTGACCACCTAGAGGGGTGGGATAGGGAGGGTGTGAGGGAGACGCAAGTGGGAGGAGATATGGGGATATATGTATATGTATAGCTGATTCAGTTTGTTATAAAGCAGAAACTAACACACCATTGTAAAGCAATTATACTCCAATAAAGATGTTTAAAAAAAAAAATGTCATTTGATGCACAAAAGTTGTAAATTTTGATGAAGTCCAATGTATCTAATTTTTTCTAGTGCTGCTCCTGCCATTAGTGTCATTTCTAAGAATCCATTACCAAATTCAAGGTCATGAATATTTACCCTTATGTTTCCTTCTAAGAGTTTTGGCTCTTCCAGTTAGGTCTTTGGTTCATTTTGAGTTACTTTTAGTATATGGTGTGAGGCTGGAATATAACTTCATTTTTTTGCATGTGGCTATCCAGTTATCCCAGCACCATTTGTTGAAGAGACTGTCCTTTCCCCCATTGAACGGACTTGGTACCCTTGTCAAAAATCAATTGACTACAGATAAATGGGTTTATCTCTGGACTTTCAATTCCATTCCATTGATCTATGTTATCCATCCTTATGCCAGTACCACATTGTTTTGATTATTTTTTTAAGGTAATTAGTGGATTTATTTAGAGAGATACACATTCCATAGACAGAATCCGGTGCATCTCAAAAGGCGAGAATGGCCCTAGGGGAAACATACTCCACAGACAGAGTGTGGGCCATCTCAGAAGGCGAGAGGCCTACTGCAGCTTTTTTAAAATTGGGAAGCATGAGTCCTTCAACTATATCTTTCTTTTTCAAGACTGTTTTGACTATTCGGAGTCCCTGGCAATTTCATATGAATTTTAGGATTAACGTTTCCATCTCTGCAAAAAAGGCTGCCTGGATTTTGGGAGAGATTTCATTGAATCCGTAGAGCACTTTGGGTAGTATTGCCATCTTTATATCAAGCCTTCCAATCCATGGATGTGGGATATCTTTCCATTCTATGACATAATTTTAAGTTACCTTAAAATGTCCTTGATAAGGTAATGCCATAACTTCCTTTAGTGGTCTGTCTACCTATATCTAGGTAATCTACTAAGTACAGCCTGGAGTAAGTCATAAATATGAAGTTTATATTTACCATGGAGAGCCCAGTATTCATACTCCAGAGAAGGAATGTCAATTATTCAGGGTCTTGCTGTTTGCTTTTGTCTATGCAAAAGGTTAGAACTCAAGGATTTTCATTTCCTTGATTTATAGTTAATTATCATCTTCAGTTCCTAGTAGAGGAATTGACACACATGAATCTTGTATATTCCCTGATAAGAGTAAGTTGTTTAGTAGATTTCATAGAATGGTATCATGAACTCTCTTTCATACAGTTCAAATTTTAAAAAAATTGATCGTGAAACATTAGCTACTTTGCCAAAGATTGTGCTCAAACGCCCTTGGTTAGTTAGAGCTTAAAGTATCAACTATAATTGGGAGGGAGGGGAGGAAGTCTTTAAAAGTCTTTTCTCCAAAAAATTTTTGCTAAAGACTATGAGAGGACAATTGTTTGAAGTTATAAAAGTAACTTGGGCTGGACACAATCTGTTCTTTGCACTCACGTCAAAATTAGAACTGAAGACAATATGGTAGCCCAGGAAAAATAACTGTGGCTTTTTCTAAGAGTAGCAATTTCAAGGAATTTATAGATTCCTCAAAGTAAAAGTCATCTTAAAACCAGTGGACTATTAGTCTGAGGTGTAACAATTGCTTCAGTTCCCATGTTTGGTGTCAACTTTTTGAAGCTTCCATTTATACCTCCTCTCAACATATGGGTCACATGGGACTCATGGTCCAAGGTGCTCCAGTAAGATCAAAAGAGGCTTTAAGAATCAAACTGCCTATAATTATAAATCAATCAGAAAATACCATCTGGTGTTGAGATAAACTAGCAAACAAATCCTGGGAAAAAGAAATCCAATTCCATGTATTTTGTCATCTATAATGAAACCAAAGGCAATAAAAATATCTTCTGGCAGGTGCTCAGGGTCAGTGCCTTGGCAGGGAATGTTAACTAAGGCAAAGTTAGAAGGTCTAGTTTTTAACCAGATAGTTTAAGTTGAAGAGGGCAAAAAATAAGGAGGCAAGGGGAAAAAATAGACCCGGGCAAGAAATGGGGGCCAGATAAGCAGGTAAGAACCTGACGCACTGAGGTAACAAACAACAGTCCAGGGAAGGGACAGCTAGCCTGGGGGGTACATGGGGTGGACAGCTTGCTGGCTGAGTTCACTGCCGAACATCAGAGGATGCTTTCAGCACAGTCATCAGCAAAGCTGGTCAGTATAACATCCGCAGTAGACTCACTCTCATGGCATGACTTTTGCTACAAATTCTTCTAGAACTGGAAAGCCCTTATCACATGGCAGGTGGAGAGGGCACCCTCTCCTTTGGCCCTGCCACTGCCTAATGGGGGTCCTATCTTCAGAGATCACACCATTTCCCACCCCTAAAAGCAGTTTCCACACACTGACTGAACAACTGTACTTCTCCCCCCATGCCTCCTCAGCTCTATCTGCACTCAGTTCATCTGACCCTGTGTCAAAATTCAGGGGAAAGGCGGGAGAAAGAGCCAGTGCCCAAGGAAGTGGGATAAAGGCCATATTTTCCTTGGTGGGAATAGGACAGATGGAAATGAACTCTACGAGGAGTGAACTGGGGAAGGGGAGTGCTGGGCCCTTCCCTGTCCCAGAGAGACATCCTGGGCCTCTCAAACCCAGAGCTCGTAATTTCTGCTCTTGTGTAATAACGCTGAATACCTGAATGTGCGATAGCCCCTTGGGTCTGAGAGGAGTTTTTTTCCCAATTATCAAATCACATGCCCCAAGAGGCTGTGGGGTTTTTTATGTAGCTCTATTGGCACTGCAGTCAGAGCCACATAGCAAGTGCTTCAAGTCATCCTGCTCCCCTCACCCAAGAAACCCCAGCAGAAGGGAGCCCAGATGGGCACTCGGGCAACACCTGCTGCGGGGCCAGCTGGGGTGAGGAAGCACCCCACCCCACTCTCGGTGTAGTTAACACTGAGCATCCCGAGTAACCTCAAACAACTGCTGTGATTTGGATCTAATGTGGTAATGGCTCTCTTGGTCCCCAACTGGGTGCTCTGAGCTCTTTCACTGCTTAGCTTTTTCTTTTCTTTCTTTCTGTAAAAGGAGCGTTCAGTTAATCTGCAGGCCTGCCACTCTGTGCCCAGGAGCTGAACTCCTGGGGCTTCTGCCCTGGACTTGGCGGGCCCACTTTACTTTTGTTCTCTGATCTCTTTGTGGTGGTCGTAGTTACAAGCTCCTGGAAACAAGCCCTGATTTGCAAGCACTGCTAGTCAAGAAAAGAGAAGTGGGGGGTTAGGGAGCAGCTACAAACTCAGCATTCCTGATTTTGAAAGAGTCCAAACCCAGATACATCCTACATGTCTGTCAACATGAGAGTGGATAAACAAATTGTGGTATTCGTACAATGGAATACTACTCAGCAATTAAAAAGAAAAATGTTCCCAATACACACAATACAGAAGAGTCTCAAAATCATGGTGAGCAAAATAAGGTAGACATGAAAGAGAATATATTATATGATTCTGTTTATGTGGAGCTCTAGAAGAAACAAGATTAATTTATGGTGGTAAAAACTGTAACAGAGCTTATGTTCAGATGTGAAGATTGACAAGAAGGGAGCATGACGGAACTTTTCTGGAGTGACAAAAAAGTTCTATAGATTGTTGAGGTGGTATTTACATGGGTAGAAACATTTGCCAAAACTTATTAAACTACACAGTTAAAATCTGCACATTTTGCTGTATGTAGATTATATCTCAATTTTTAAAAATAAGAAGTTCAAAAGTCTTTACTAAAACTGGCAAGAAGATAGTTTTCCATCACGTTGCACCTATGTGGCTAACATTCTGAGAAAGAGACAAGATATTCAAAGTACTCAAATATATTCCTATAGACAAAACAAAGATAAATCTCTCAAAGTTACATGAAATTTATATCAATGCATTCATTTAATTCTTAAGATTGAATTAGGTAAAGAAGTCCCTCAAATTTCTCTTATTCAACATCCAAGTTAAATATTTTAAGAATACTTTAGAGCAGAAAGTATAGTACAGAGGATAGAAAGACAAAAATAATGAAAAAAATTTCCCCTGATTATAAAAGCAATATACATTTAGTATAGGAAAACTGGAAAATACAGAAGATAAGACTATAGGGGAAGAAAACTCACATAATCCAAACCAGAAGCATAAAGAAGAAAATTAAAAGTCATCTGAAAAATATTCCCTACCCAAAGCTAATAAGCACTGTCAACATTTTGATACACACACACACAAATTTTAACCAAATTGGGATCATAGTGTACATACTGTTACTATTTTTTCACTTAAATTTATGTAACAAACATTTTCCATGTCATTGAGCATTCTTCGCATTTTTTGTTACTACTGAAATTAAATAGTTTCATGTGATTATTGGCCATTCTTATTTCTCTGTGAGATAGCTTGCCAATTTAAAAAAGTAATATTGATTCTTTTTCCTGATTATAATATAGTTACTGCTGAAATGTGGAAAATACAAAAGAGCATAAGACTATGGTGGGGGCTTCCCTGGTGGCACAGTGGTTAAGAATCCGCCTGCCAATGCAGGGGACACAGGTTCGAGCCCTGGTCCAGGAAGATACCACATGCCGCGGAGCAACTAAGCCCGTGCACCACAGCTACTGAGCCTGTGCTCTAGAGCCCACAAGCCACAACTACTGAGCCCGCGTGCCACAACTATCAAAGCCTGCGCACCTAGAGCCCGTGCTCTGCAACAAGAGAAGCCACCGCAATGAGAAGCCCAGGCACCACAACAAAGGGTAACCCCTGCTCGCCACAACTAGAAAAAAGCCCGCGTGCAGCAATGAAGACCCAACACAGCCAAAAATAAATAAATTAATTTTTAAAAAAACTATAGGTGGGAAAACTCACATAATTCAAATCAAAAAAACAATCGTTACTGTTAATTTTTAATTTTCTTTGCACATATGTTTTTCTTATAGAATTGATATTCTAGGTAAGTCCGTTTTAGAGTATATCTTTTTTCACTTAGCATTATTAAAAACTACATAAGCATTTTCCCTATCTAATTAAAGTCTTTCTAAACATTTATTTTTCTTAGCTTCATTTTGTTTGTAGAATTTTGTTAGCTGAATAGATGTACCAAAATTTAACAACTGCTCAGTGTCAGGCACTTGAACGTGTACATTTTTGTTTGTTTGTTTGTTTTACTTTACAATGTGGAGGTAAATATCGCTATACATAAAATATTGTCTTAACCTATGATTATTTCCTTGGGATAGACTGCCAGTATTTTAATCCCTGGGTCAAAGAGTATGAACTTTTTTAAAGGCCCATATTGCCAAAATGCATTGAGAGTTATATCAATTTGCATTTCACAAGCAGTATATAAGACACTTGCTGGCATTAAATTCTTTCTCTGTCCCTCACATACACACACTCCACATTCCTTATTACTCCCTACCATACCTCCCACCATACCCCCCCCCAAAAAAAACACACCTTGCTAATTTGATATGTGCAAATGGTATCTTACAACTTTAAATGCAGTTTTCACTAATGGAATGAAGTCATTTTTCACTTGGTTAAACTGCCTATAGTTCCTCTTCCATGATGAGCCTGCTGAATTCCTTGGATATCTGATGTTTTTCAGAGGTAAACAAAAAGTGTTTGCAGGCTGCTGGTTCATGACAAATAATAGAGTATTAGAAGTACTTCTCCCCTCCTTTAAAATACCAAATATAACAGACTATTTAGTTATTTATTATAACAGTAAGAATATATATTATAAAAATATTAAAGTAAGAATAAGTCCACAGCAGCACAGGATAAACAGGAACGATGCCATCAGGAGAAGAGAAAGGAATTGTGGGCAAAAAAAAAAGCCATCGGAACTGAATGATGTCAGTGCTTAACCATGTAGAGGAACCTCCAACATGAACCAAGCAAAAGAAGGAAGTTTTTAAAATGTGTGTGCCCAAGAGAAGCTTGGTGGAAAACAAACCTAAATTCAGAGATAGTAGAAGCTGGATGTGGGAGAGGAAGAGCACCAGGGATGGTCAAGAGAATAATTAAAGGTCTATGGAACAGCTACATCCTCCATTGTTCTCAGAAAGGCTAAGCTGTGAGACCAGCTCTCTATAAAGCGGGGATCAGCAGTAGGGGACCACCCACATAAGTGCCAGGACTAAAGGACGAAGAAATAGCACCACAAATGACAAGGCACACACCCACCGAGGACTCTAGAGGGATATCCTGGCCACTCAGCAGGACCTGTACTCTGAATTTACTCCTGAAAGAACAATTCTCAGGCAAACGCAAATCAAAATCACTATGAGATCTCACTCCACACCTGTTAGAATGTCTATTATCAAAAAGACAAGAAATGACAAGTTTTGGTGAGACTGTGGAGAAAAGGAAACCTTGTGCACTGTTGGTGGAATGTAAACTGGTGCATCCGCTATGGAAAATAGTAAGGAGGTTCCTCAAAAAAATTAAAAATAGAACTACCATATTGTGGTGTGCTCCAAGGACAAAGAACAAGATAAACTCAAAGGGCCAATATTGCCAGAACAAGGAGTTACAGGACTCCTATCACTCTGTCACAATGTGACCACTGCACTGTCCCAGAGCCCTCCCAAGTAGGATGCCCTGTCCCTTTCCCATCCCATATAAGAAAACACATTTGTCCCGTTTTTCTCCCGCTCAGCACACTGAAAGTATACATACTCTGCCCAGTTAGCAGATGACTTGCAGGTTCCCTGGCTATAAAAACAGACAAGCAACCCATGCTCATTGTCAACTTTCCCTGGCTACCAGGAAGTCCGCCCGCTGTTCTTGCAGCGACCCCTCCCTTTAATAAACTCTATCTTCCTTACATTCTGCCTCATGTCCGGAAATGCTTTTCCAACCCACGCTCAGACCACGACATTTTGGTGGCCCGTATGGGGATATCTCTTGGGGGGATCTCCTCCCCCACCTCCTCTCCTCAATTCTTGGGACCCTCTGTGAACAGGCAAGTTGCCGGGCAAGCAACAGAGGAACTCTGGCCAGGGCCACACCCTGGTGTGTTCTGAAGACTCCACGGCTCACTTCACCCCCGTAACTACCGCCCAGAACCAGTGAGGGTCCCTCTGTCTTCCTTCTGGCTGAAGACTAGGCCAAAGGGTATTGTGCGGGCACAGGTCAGGCCATAGGGCGCCTGCCGCTTGAAGACTCCCATGAAAGGATAAAGGGGTCACAGAATAGACCAGGCTGTTAGAGCATCTGCCCCCAGCAAGACAACTTCCGTGCACCCTTGAGGCACATACTGGTTCAAGAAAAACCCCTCCCCTCGGCCGCCACCTTCCCGGCAGGGCTACGAGGCCAACTCCTCAGCCTGTCTTCTCTGTTACTTTCACTTTTTTCTCAGTCCGGATTGATTTACAGGAGCCTAGGTGTTGCCTCTGAGCCATCCCAGGAGTGCCTTTTCACGTCTCAGGGAATCGCCAAACGGTGAGTCACCCGGTGGGTCCTGGGAATCTCTCTCTCTCTCTCTTTCTTCCCCTGCCCGAGTCGCACGATGCCTCAGTCACATGGTTTGTGCCTCAGTCGCACACTCAGGGGTCACTTCTCACGGTCGGACGCGATTGTTCGGACGGTTGGCCCATTTTGTGCCTTAGTTGCATGGAGAGATCACTGGGACAAAGGGGACGCCTTTCTGTCAGCCGGTGACTCTCAGTACCCCCTTTCTATGGCATATAGGCTAAGTAAGAACAGGTTCTGGTACGTCTCGGGAGCCTCCCTGAGACTCACCCCTTGATAGTATCCTCAGGAACTGGAAAAAATTTGACCCTGAAAATCTCAAAAAGAGGCTCACTTTCTTTTGTAACACAGCTTGGTCCCAGTATAAAGTGGGGGACCAAGAACAATGGCCCCTTAATGGAACGCTAAATTATAACACGATCCTCCAACTTGATCTCTTCTGCCAGAAAAAAAGAAAGGACTCAGAGGTTCCTTATGTCCAGACCTTTATGGCCCTTAGTCAGAATCTGGATCTCAGGGACTCATGCCGCATGTGTCTTTCTGTTGCCGCCTTATCCCCCCGACCCCCCCGTCTCCCTCTCCAGCAGATCTCCTAGATGACCCTCTACTCGACCTTTCCTGTCCCCCACCCCATCGACCCCCTTTGCTTCAGCCCCCGCCCCCTCACCTCAACCCACAGCTCCCCGACAGGCACCCCCTTATCCAGGCGAAAGCCCCCTCTCCCCTCCCCACACAAGATCGAGGACTGCCCAAAGCCAGGAAACAGATTCTGATAAGCTTCCCTTGAGGGAAGTAGCAAATGGAGACATGGGCACTATTACAGTCCATGTTCCCTTTCCTATGTCTGACATTTCCCAAATTCAAAACAAGTTAGGTTCCTTTAGTCAGGATCCCACCACTTCTCTTAAGCAATTTCAGGCCCTCAATATAGCCTCTGACCTGACCTGGCAAGACATTCATGTAGTCCTGACCGCTTGTTGTACTCATGAAGAGAAAAACAGGATATGGGCATTAGCCCAAGCTTGGGCAGACGAGGCACAGTTCTGTTTCCAAAACCCGGATGGATGGGGACCCATTCTAGCCCAGCTAAATGACTCTCTTTGTAACTACACCCTCAATTCTAAACGGACTAGCCTGGAGTGGAATCCCTGTTCAGAGAAAATTAAATATGATGTACATGAAGGTAATTTCACTTTGTGCTGGGGAAATTCAAGGAAAAATGCGACTAAGAAATGTATTAATGAAGACCATATTCCCATAAACAGCTCGGCCCTGGGAACTAAATATGTGGGGATTGGTGTGGCCACCGGACACTTACTTAGTTTAACCTCCCGGCAAGATTCTCCTCCAAAATATAACATAATTCAGCTAACATTCAGAAAGTCGTTATGCCAATCCCCCAGTCACACTGATAATCAGTCAGAGCCTGGATTCTCCCCTTTATGTATAGATGATTACTTCCTTGGAGTATGGCCTTCCCAATATAATCCTAGGCCATGGGACCCCAGTCTATTCCCAGAGGAAAACTCCCAAAAGGTCAGGGCCTGGCTCTGGGGACCCACAACGGGGGTATCCTTGAGGGGCACCGGATTTTCATTTCTATGCGGTAACAGGGTCTATCTGGATCTTCTCACACTTTGGAGGGGCTCCTGCACAATTATTGCTGCGGTCCCAGAGGCGAGCGTTATGACTACAAAGGATTTAGCTTCCTCAGGAGGCATTCCCAACCTTGGGTCCTTCCTCGAGGAGGCCATAAGACCTGTCTAGGAGAGACAAAAACGAACCACTGATTGGGGGGGACATGCGTATGATAACCCAATTCTTGATTGGCCCGAAATAATACACAGCATCTTTAGAGGGCTCTTTTGGTTTGCAGGCATACCCCTCTTAGAGAGGAGTGTTCTCAATTTCACCATCATGGTCCAGGAATCTTGGAAGGCTACGGTAGCAGCCACTGAGGAACAGCAGTCAGCCCTAGGCTCTCTGGTCAAGGTGGTTTTACAAAATAGAAGGGCCCTTAATGTTGTAACAGCTGAGCGGGGGATGTCTGTGCCCTACTAAATGGAACATGCTGCTTCTATATTAATACCTCTGGCCAGGGTGAAGAAGACCTTCAGATTCTAAATAAAAACATCAAATTAATAGAGAGCAGGACAGGGCCCCAGCTGGCTTTCCAGCCTCCTCTCCTCTATGGGGATCCAGATATGGACGTGGCTATTGCCCTTGTTGGGACCATTAATCCTGATAGCCCTTGTTTTGTTGTTT
This sequence comes from Monodon monoceros, assembly GCF_005190385.1. NCBI lineage: Eukaryota > Metazoa > Chordata > Mammalia > Artiodactyla > Monodontidae > Monodon > Monodon monoceros. The sequence continues at coordinate 18,416,554 of NW_021703769.1, read as the reverse complement.
GGCCCCTGCATTATTTTTATTTATTTATTTATTTATTTATTTATTTATTTATTTTGGCTGTGTTGGGTCTTCATTGCTCTGCACGGGCTTTCTCTAGATGTGGTGAGCAGAGGCTACTCTTCACTGCGGTGTGTGGGCCTCTCATTGTCGTGGCTTCTCTTGTTGCGGAGCACGGGCTCTAGGCATGCAGGCTTCAGTAGTTGTGGCACGTGGGCTCAGTAGTTGTGGCTCGTGGGTTCTAGAGCACAGGCTCACTAGTTGTGGCGCACGGGCTTAGTTGTTCCGTGGCATGTGGGACCTTCCCAGGCCAGGGCTCGAACCTGTGTCCCTTGCATTGGCAGGCAGATTCTTAATCACTGCACCACCAGGGAAGCCCGGCCCCTACATTATTAACACATTATCTAAGTTCATCTCCTGACAGGTTCAAAGGATTCAATTCCAGATGGTGCTACAACAAGGGTACCAGCCATTTGGCACATGGACTACATTGGAACAAGCCGTCTTATCATTCCATGGGCTCTCATCTCCCTCCATAAATATACCCTGACAGAGAGCAGGCATCAGGAACCCAGGACCCCTACGACGCCCCCACCCAGAAGGAAGTAGCCAGAGAGATCGTCGCCCCTTCTCCTTACAAAAAGGGTTCCCAAACGCCTGAGAAGGAGCTAGGCAGGTAGGTAGACATGAGCAGGGTATCCAATAGGGCCAAAGAATTGGCCCTGTAAATAAAGAGAGGGGGTAATGAGGTGTGCTCCATGGACAAATAACAAGATAAACTCAAAGGGCCAATACTGTCAGAACAAAGAGTTACAGGACACCTATCGCTCTGTCACAATGTAACCATTGCACAGTCCCAGAGCCCTCCCAAGTAGCATGCCCTGTCCCTTTCCCATCCCATATAAGGAAAGACATTTGCCCCGTTTTTCTCCCGCTCAGCACACTGAAAGTATACATACTCTGCTCAGTCAGCAGATGACTTGCAGGTTCCCTGGCTATAAAAACAGACAAGCAACCCATGCTCACTGTCGACTTTCCCTGGCTACCAGGAAGTCAGCCCGCTGTTCTTGCAGTGACCCTTCTCTTTAATAAAACGCTATCTTCCTTACATTCTGCCTTGTGTCTGGAAATTCTTTTCCGACCGTGCTCAGACCATGACACATATGATCCAGCAATTACACCTCTGGGTACTTATCCCAAGAAAACGGAAACATAACTCAAAAAGACATATGCACCCCCATACATAGGACACTTAGGAAACCACCTAAGTGTCCATCGATGGATGAATGGATAAAGAAAATGTGGTATCTTTATATAATGGAATATTATCCAGCCATAAAAAAGAATGAAATCTTGCCATTTGTGACCACATGGATGGACCTTAAAGGCATTGTGCTAAGTGAAATAAATCAAAGAAAGACAAATACCGTTTGATCTCACTTATATGCAGAATCTAAAACAACAATAACAACACCAAGCTCACAGATACAGAGGACAGACTGGTGGTTGCCAGAGGCAAGGGGTGGGGGGCGGTTGGTGAAACTGGTGAAGGGGGTCAAAAAGTGCAGATTTCCAGCTACAGAATAAACAAATCATGGGTGTACTTACTTGCTTATAAAACAGATAAGTACATCGTGGTGACTATGTTAATAATTGCACATTTGAAATTTGCTAAGAGAGTAGATCTTAAAAGTCCTAATCACAAGAAAAAAACAACTTTTGTAACTATATATGACGATGGATATTAACTAGGCTTATTGTGGTGCTCATTTCACAATGTACACACATATCAAGTCATTATACTGCACACGTGAAACTCCTGAAACATAATGTTATATGTCAATTATATCTCAAAAAAATTAAAATATCAGTTGCCTAGGCCCCACCTTAATCCAATTAAACTAGCATTTATAGAGGGAATGAGGAGCTAGGCATTTGTATTTAAATGCTCTCCAGATAATTTAATGCACCCTTAGGACTGAAAACCTCTGACCTGGATCCTTATTTAGAAATGTGAACAGAAAACTAACTAAGGGGACTTCCCTGGTGGTGCAGTGGTTAAGAATCCGCCTGCCAATGCAGGGGACACGAGTTCAAGCCCTGGTCCGGGAAGATCCCACATGCCTCGGAGCAACTAAGCCCATGTGCCACAACTACTGAGTCTGCGCTCTAGAGCCCGCGAGCCACAACTACTGAGCCCGTGTGCCACAGCTACTGAAGCCTGTGTGCCTAGAGCCCATGCTCTGCAACAAGAGAAGCCGCCGCAATGAGAAGCCCGCGCACCACAACAAAGAGTAGCCCTCCTCACCGCAACTAGAGAAAGCCCGTGTGCAGCAACAAAGACCTAAGGCAGCCAAAAATAAATAAATAAATTTACAAAAAACAAAAAAGAAAGAAAACTAACTAAGAATAAAACACTAAGAAAAAAAATAGATTGAAAGGAGGCACCAAATTGAATAGAGGAACCAAGCCCAAAGGAAACAGGGTTAACAAAGGAAACAAAATAATTTTAGTGTTCTCTGAAAGATCTATAAAGATACCCTTTCAAAGATAAGATACTAAGGCGGGGAAAAGCACTACTATAAGTTACCAGTGGAGAATAAGGAAACAAAACTACAAAAAAAATCATTTTTTAAATCCCTCAACAGCAAATCCCTGTATAGAAAAATAAGCATGATCAAAGATGGAAGGAGTGATCTGGAAGGCTGAACTGATAAATTCTCCCAAACCAAGGGATAAGAAATATGGGGGGGGGGGATAAATCTAGATGATCCAATGTATATCTAATATACATCTAGTTTTTTCAAAGGGCGAGGATGGAGAGGAAAACATATCAAAGAAAGAGCAGGAGCAAATTTCTCTAAGTTGAAAAAGGACCTGAGTGCGAGGTTGAAAGGGTCTGCCAACGGTTTATAACAACACTGAAAAAAGAAACACCTAAATACAACTTGGTGAAATTTTTAAACTGCAAAAATAAAGAGACCCTGACAATCTAAGGTGGGGAAGGATGGCGGGGGTACGAACTATAACAAAAGGAAAAGTGGATTTGCATCAGACTTCTCATCTATAACACCAGATGTTAAAACACAAATGAAACAATTTCTACAAACTTTTGAAGGAAAAAAGTCATTTTAAACTTAGAACCCTAGATCCCCCTAAAACCATCATTTAAGTATGAAGGCAAAATGAAGATATTTGGGGGTGTGCAAGAGCTCCATGAAGTTCACCACCCATGCATTTTGGAAGGGAAAGAAGTATAAGAGACATACTTAAAGTATAAGCTTATAAAGTATAAGACTTATACTCAGAGTTGTACCTTAGCAAAATTTAATTTAAATTTAAGAAATAAAAGTCAAATTGAGATACAAGAAGCAGTGTCGATCAAAGAAATAAGTAAAACTTATAGTTAAAACTCAACAATTATTGCTCAAATATAATGTGAAGTACAATGCAACTGCTAATAAGAATTCTTGAAAGAGCACAGGTATAATACAGAAAATTAATCAGAAACTTTGAAAAAGAATCTGGGAACCAAAGGAGTAGGAAAAAAGAAGCAGACATAGGTTAAAGTCTTCTCTTATTTGTGGAGGAAACATAAATGCTACTTAATTTTGATGCCTACAGAGAAAGTTGGGCTCAAATAAAAGGATAACCTGGCTCCAGGAACTGGACGGATGGTGCCAAACATAGTGAGAGGGTTCAAAATAACGTTAGCGAGTCCAAGGCCATGTCATGCAGCCTTGCAGACCAAACGGGCGATTTAAAAATTTTATCCTAAGTGCAATGGGAAGCCATTTAAGAGTTTTAAGCAGGGGAGTAAATCCACACTTGATTTATGTTTCCAAAAAGATCACTCTGGTTAAAGTAAAGTATAGAATGCATGGGAGAGAGACAAGAGAGGAAGCCGAAAAGGAAGGCAGAAGGCCACTGCAGAAGTCCCAGACGGTGATGACAGCGACCCACATTAGGGCGCTGGCAATGGAGGTGGGCTTCCTGTGTGTTGGAGGTGGGATCTGCAGGCCTTTTGGTGGAGTGGGCATGAGGGACAGAGTGGTTAAGCATGACTCCCAGGTTTCTGACTTTACCACCAAGTCTGCGAAGGTACTATTTTACCAAGATGGGGAAGACCAGAGATCAGCAAGTTGTCAAAGAAATGCTAAATACCCTTTCAGTGATTTTGCTCTGTATCTTGTGGTAATACTGCAGACACTAAGGGCAATCACAGTTATCTTCTCATCCTCCCTGCCAAGTAACAGTCTTCCTCAAGCACCTATTTTATGCATATTAAACACTGTGGAGGCAATGCCGCAGAGATCCATTAGACACATTTAGGCGCCTCTAACGAGGTCACCTCTAAATGATGGCCAAGCATCAACGCTAGAAACTTAGGCCCATTACATGCAGTAAAACTGGGCAAATAAGGAACCTAATAAAATGTACAGTGTCTCTGTGACTAACTTCTCACTAACGTTCCCTAAAGATGATTATTTTGATCAGCTAGAGATTGGTACAAGTAATAACACCCACGATTCAGTGCCTCACCAAAGATACGTCACAACTCTTTAGGTATCCCGTGTGTGTGTGCGCGCACGTGTCCGCACACATATGCATGTGTTCACACACCAATGATTTTCTATACCCTGGAAGTGAGATATTTCCCCTAACCTGCATCGGTCCAGCTGTAACAGGGCTTCGGAAAGTCCATAATATGGAGCTCCAGCTATCCACCAACTATGCAGTTGAATGACTTCCTATAAAGGCAAGGTTGCCCACCACTAAGGGCAAAGGCAAGTACATCTCCTGGGGAGGCAGTGAATGAATATTAATACAACTCATCTATGGTCACTGTGAGTCAAAGTCACACAAGAGGAATCGCGTTCTCCAGTCTCCAACCTAGACGCTGTTCAGAACATAGCTTCTCTTAGGAACAGTACATGGAAAGTCATTGAAAAGTCTTGGGTGGGAAAAGGGTGAGGAGAGAGGTAAAGGGACAAATTTTGTTCTCTATACTCGTGTATTTTTTGGCTGTTACAAGTCTGTGAATTACTTATCCAAATCTAAAAAGAAAAAAAAGGAAAGGTTATTACATGAAAACCTCCATTTCTCAAACCTCTGTAATAGAAGAAAGTTCCCCCAAAGTAACAAGAAAATTGTACTTGCTTCATAATGTTACAATTACCGAATAAGGAATGCCCTGGTGGCACAGTGGTTAAGAATCTGCCTGCCAATGCAGGGGAAACGGATTCGATCCCTGGTCTGGGAAGATCCCACATGCCGCGGAGCAACTAAGCCCAGGAGCCACAACTACTGAGCCCACGTGTCACAACTACTGAAGCCCGTGCACCACAACAAAGAGTAGCCCCCGCTCGCCTCAACTAGAGAAAGCCAGTGTGCAGCAACGAAGACCCAACGCAGCCAAAATTAAAAAAAAAAAAAAAAGCAATGCTTATTACATAGTTACTTCAAAAGGAACACAGCTGTACATCAAATAAATGAATTCATAAACATCTACTTGGTACTTTACAAGGCACCAAGCATCATGCCACGCTAGACTCTCTTCTCTCAGACCACTCATTTTCCCTTGCTGACCTCTGCTCCAATTGTTTCAAATTCCACCTTCCATGCCAACAGTCCCCAAAGCCAGTTTTCCCTCAACTACAGAGCCAGCTGTGCATCAGATATCTGCTCTCAGATGGCCCACTACCTCCCGTGTTCAACATGTCCCAAGCCAGAATCATCATCTCCCTCAGACCTGATCCATTTCCTTTATTTCACATTCGACTGCAACTTTAGGGCCACTCATTCATGAACTCTCCATGATGGTAGTTGCTTTTTGCTTGGTGCTATCGTATCTTTTGCCTAGAAGAGTGACTGGTACACAACAGACACTTAATAAATATTAGCTAATTTAAAACATGGTTAAAACCATGTGCTATAATGGTAATTACAAGTTTAGAAAACTAAAAAGATCCTAGGATGTTTCTCTAGCCAGTGCCAGAGTTTACTGGAAGGGCTACAAACTGGAGGTCCAGAGGCAGAAACTGGACTGTGGAAGACAAGTCTCAGTTGGCCAGATGATACTTGGAAAAACAATTGTACTTAGCTAGGGCCCAAAAGCTTCCCATAGGTAACTACCACTCCTGTCTTATAAAGACAAATTCCCACCTTTATTTATTTTTTTAATCTTTTCTTTTTTTAAAATTTATTTATTTTTATTTATTTATTTTTGGCTGCATTGGGTCTTCGTTGCTGTGCGCAGGCTTCTCAATGTCATGGCTTCTCTTGTTGCAGAGCACAGGCTCTAGGCGTGCAGACTTCAGTAGTTGTGGCGCACGGGCTTAGCTGCTCCGCGGCAGGTGGGATCTTCCCAGACCAGGGCTCAAGCCCGTGTCCCCTGCATTGGCAGGCGGATTCTTAACCACTGCACCACCAGGGAAGTCCCCCCACCTTTCTATTATATGCCCATGACCTCTGGTCTATAGTTAAACATTCTCCATCAGCAGAGGTGTTGGACGTAGGCTTGAAGGCATTTCTGCACTATAAGGGTGACTATCCTAAATTATCTTTAAAGCTCCTCTGAATTTTGGGACTCCATAATTATGTTTATTTATATATGTTACTTATGTATTTATTTGCAATTATTTAACATTAAGGTGTTAAAATTGAATAAACACAAATATTTGGAAAGTTTTAAGAAATCAACACACTTTTTAGACATGCTAACCAATGGAACCTAACAAAGAGTCTTTTTTTTTTTTTTTCCAAAGAACCCAGGAATAATTTTAATACTAAACATATGTTGAAAACACTGCAGGTATCTAAATCCAAAAGATCCATCACGTATCACCACAACAAACTTGGCAGGTTCTTCACAAACTTAGATACCATTCTTTAGGGATTAGACTCCGCCTCCATTAACCTGAATCAATCTCAATCCTGGAAATCAGTCAGTCCATTCAAACAGTTGTGTCTCATTTCAGGAGGTGGTGGTATAGACAGGAGTAAATGCCCACTTCTTAGGTCTCTGTATGATGTGGGTAATCCTGCATTTAATAAGGGGCATTTTCAGTCCATTGGCCTGGTCTCAAAGTTATTCACCTGATGGCATCATGGAGCATTCTTACTTATAGCTGATTGTAAACACTTTGAGGGAAGAATCAGGAATAAAACACAACTGTCTTCCTCTCTTGACAGAGCACTATAGACAGAGATCTGGGAGGGCTGACTTTAGTAAGAATTCTTATTTTTCATTGACTTTTGTCAGTTTTCACAAGATCCCATCTGCAGCTTCCAGAGCAAGTGGGGTGCCCCAGCCATCCCTTCATAGTCACCAGAAACTGTAGGGGAGAAAAAATATCTTTTTCCTCTACTGTTCTAAGTTCCCAGCTGGGTCTCCAGGCTCCCTGTCCCGCGGCACAGGGCGGTGGTGGGGCCGGGAGGCATCCACTGAGGAGATGAGTGCCTGGGACTCTCCAGCTCCAATCCAGACCCGAAGCCAGACAAATACTCTTGAGTGCATAACCAAGAATTATTTTCAATCATCACCAGGCTACTGGTGAGTGATAATTTAGTTTCAATTGTGTTGTTTAATGTAACTGTGCTTCCAATTTCAAGTTCATGAATGACTCCAAAGTCACAGTCAAGCAGAGAAGAGATAAAGGAGCTCCTTGTCTTATTCCAAATTTGAATTTAAAGGTCTGGTTACATCACTGCACAGATACAGATCAGTGTCTCCCTCAGTACATCTCATTTATTCATAAAGAAGGCATCTGTCTTCCTTTGGAATAACACATCATGGATGTATTGGATATATCTACAAAATATTCCAAAATTTGCATTTCTCTTTTCAGCTGTTTTAACAATGTCAATTAGTGCTGTCACATTTTTGATACAATCCAAGCTGATGAAAGCTTTTTGCCCCTTAGATTACAAATGCCATGGGGAAATGACCCCATCTTACTTGTTCACTGCTATTATCCTAGTGTCTAGCAGTAGCTGACAAACAGTAGGTGGTCAATAAAAGTCTGCTGAATAAATAAATTTAATTATGTAAGTATTCACCTTTATCTTAGGCCTAATTTTAGCAAAAAGACACCTATAGACTAAAAATTAGTAAAAAGAAGTCCAAACACATTTTGAGGCACAGGCAACACTGGAATACATAAGGTTTCAAGATGACCAGTTTGAAAGGAAAGCACTCATATGTTTGACAAAGTTCTGTTCTGGTTGTTGGAAAATCTGCTAAATCTGTGGTCACAGTTTTGAATGTTATTAAGCTACTAAAACTCTACAGCCTTCCTTTAGAAAGACTGTTAAGTCTAAAAAGAAGTAAAGGATAAACAGCAGCTTGCTTTGTTGAATGCTGATTACATACCAGATACTGTGCTTGGCACCTCACACACTTATTTCATCTAATCCTCACCAATACCCTACAAAACAGATTCTCATTACCTCCCTGTTATTGATGAGGAATCAGACACAGAAAGGCCAAGGGACCTGTCTTATGTCACACAGTGGCAAGGCAGGAATTTCAACCCAGACTATGGCTTTTAACCACTTGGCTACCGTGGCAGAGGCAATGTTACACTGATCATAAAATTACCAGGGCAGCTATGAGGTCCAAATGAGCACATGGAAAAGAGATTACAGGCACTCAGTAAATACTACTTACCATCTCCCTTCCTGGTTCTCCTCTCCCACTTTGTGAGTCTAGGGGCCTCCCATCCTGGCTCCTTAGGCAATGCTCCCTAAGTTGTAATTTGGGAAGGCAAGCAGTGACCCGATAATTTGTTTCCTCCCTGCCTACAAATTTGGGGAGCTTTTGGAGATTTTAAACAAATTGTGGTATTGTTTGATGCAGGCCACTGAAAAGGAAGTAGACATGTTACAAATAATTGGGGAAGTTAAATACACCACCTCGGGTCACACAGTAAGTGGTAGAACTGAGATTTGAACCCAGGCTTCTTTTCCCCCATGTAGTGCTCCTTCTATTACTGAAAGGGGAGTCACGTAACCTCAAGGTGGGCTACCCACATGAAAAAGGGAAGAGAAAAGAATTTACATAAAACTTTAAGAATGTGTGGAAGTCGATGAGAAATGCTGCCAGAGAAAAGCAAATCCAGAATAATACAATTGATTTTGCAGAAGGAGGGTTATAGAAGTGTCTGTAAATTGGTACTGTACTAAACCAAGTTAGTACAGATTTGGAAAAGATGGCTGGATCAATTTTTAAAATATCCTCTCTTCTAACCAAAGATGCAATAATTATGATAAAAAATGACTACACTTGTCTTTGTTACTAATTTAGCAAGCACAGAGCATGAGCATTGTATGAAAGCAGTGGTTATGTGAAAACAATAAAAGATAGATTAAGAAATATATCTTCTAAACCTACAACGATTTTTATATGGGCCATTAACTAAAGCATGAATCTAAAAAAAAAAGACATTTTTGAGCAATAAGGAAAATTTTAGTGTACAGATTAGTAGATGATATTAAAGAACTTACTGATATTTTTGGCTACGTTAATGGCACTATAGTTATAGGTTTTTTAAAGTACTATTATTCAATCATTGTTAATGCATTCAAGTCACTACTTTTCAACTTGGATTGAATATGGGCATTATTGCTCAATTTTCACTGAAAATAAAGCAGTCTAATTATTGTCAATATCAAAGCTTTATTTTTGTTGCTACTGTCTTTCTCCTGTGGTTGGGATTTCCTAATTTAATGTCTAGTCACAGGACTCAACTTTTAGGACATGTTTGAAAGACACTGTCTTTAGTACTTAGGAGTCAAAATTATCTAAACACATTAATCAACAGTGGTTGAAGTGATCAACTCATTGAGACTAATAATACTTTCTTTTTTCAATCAGAGTTAGTCAAATTGTGTTTTATCTATTTGGAATGAAAACTTACTTATATTACACTTACTTAATTAAATTGTGGACATACCATAAAAGCTTCAATTATGCACTGAAATAGGTTCAGAATGTTTAGTAAATGACAAGCTGGAGATTAACATTGAATTTATCCAGAAAAGCCAGAAGTCCACCACTTGGTGCTGGCAATGTTCTCTGTTTCTTGATCTGGGTGCTCATTATATAGGCCTATTCAGTTTGTGAAAATTCACCAGCCTCTACACTTATGTTCATTTTTATGTATATTATACTTCAATTTAAAAAGTTTTACAAAATTTCTCTGTTATGTTACATACTGAAGTATTACAGATGAAATGGCAGGCTATCTGGAATTTGCTTTAAAAGACTAGAAGATGGGGCGGTGGGGGGAAGACCATGTATGCTAGTGGGTGGGGAAGCGGATGAAGAGGGGTGAGAAATAAATGAAGAAACAAGATTAGAAAGATGCTGACATTGTTGAGATTATATGATGGGTGCATGGAGGTTCATAATACATATTTGAAAATTACTATAATAAAAGAATTGTTAAAGGGAAGGCATAATTGCTGCTGCACCTGTGCTTGCATGTGAGCTGCTGAAAGAACAAAGAGACATCTGACTGATCTTGGAAAACCATTACAGAAAGGGAGGAAATTAATGGGTGAACTACAGCAGCAACTACAGGTCGCTCCGTACCTGTCTCCCACAGGCTCAAATGACAAACTCAGGGCTAAGGGGCTTTAAGAACCCAGAGAGAGAGGGTTTTTTGATATTCAGTGAGCTGCATACCTTCCATGGTGGTGGCCACACCTACTATTTTCAAAAAAGGAAAAGGGGGGAGGGATAAATTGGGAATTTGGGATTAAAAGATTCACACTACTATATATAAAACAGATAAACAACAAGGACTTATTGTACAGCACAGTGAACTATATACACATACACACACACACATAACGGAATCACTTTGCTGTACACCTGAAACACTGTACATCACCTATATTCCAATCAAAAAATAAATAATAAAATTAAATCAAAATTCCTTCTGTTTCCATTGGGGGAAAAAAAAAGGAAAAGGTGACCAGGTCACAATAAGCTCTACAAAATAAGTAAGTGTCGATATTTTTTCTCTCTACATTTTGACATAATAATCATTCCTTGAACTGACCAAAAAAGTCTTGGCCACAGTGCTACCTGCCTTGTACAAAGGGCAAAAGAAAAGTACCTGTCCCCTGAGCTAAGAGAGAGAAAGCTTGGAGAAAGGGGGGGTCAGGTGCTCATGACCTCCCTGCCTTGTGTTCTACAGACTCACTTGCTAAATCTGTTACTGAAAGGCTGCCAGCTACATGAGGATATTTCAGCTTAGGAATGTAATTTCAACAATGCATCCATTTTCTCCAAATTCCAATAGAGTAAAAAAATTTGGATGCTCCATAATATTTCTTATAAAAGAATTTTATCAGGAACACTGTATCTTATAACCAATGTTTAAAAAACTAAATATCCATTTAGTTTCTCTTCTGGTAACTTTCTGGTATATGAAGGTATACCATAACAATGAAAAAATTTTTAAAGTGCTCAGTTTACATGAGCACTTTTATCAAATGTCCAGATGACAAGAAACTTGAAAAGATACCAAATATGTTGGATAACGGCTAGTCAGGCTGGAATAAAGGGTCCAACCAAACATGCACAGAGAGGTACATACCACTTGGAAGCTGGCGAAATAGCATCACTCTTGTTTTCTTCATTTACTTAGTGAGGTAGGAGATGAACCTCTGAGTATTTGGGGTCAAGTATCTGTATCAGAGAGCATCTTCTGGGGGCTCTGATGGGCATAGCACAGCTATCGAAACACTGAAGGATTTTTTCTCATGAACAACTCTTTCCCAAAACTGGGCCTTTCTACTCAAAGTATGACCTGATAGACCTGCAGCATCAGCATCACCTGGCAACTTGTTAGAAAGACGGAATCTCAGGGTGCACCCAGACCTATTGAATCAGAATCTGCATTTTAACCAAACCCCCAGGTAATTTGTATGCACATCACAGTTTGAAAAAAGCATGGGATTAGGGGATTACTGTCAATGTGGAGGGAGGTTTCCAGAGCTCTTCCATGGGCCTCCCCTCTTCCTCACTTTTACTAATGACTCACATGAAGATACTGAAGAGCCTTCATCAAATCCCAAGTGACACTAATCTAGAAGGAAACACTCAATTGCACAAGCACCTCCTGGAGCAGGCCGGGCTTGATAGCAGATCACGTGAAAAGATGTAAGCAACCAGCAATTTACTAAAGAAAAAAAACGTAGTGCACACTTGGCTGTATTACTGCAAATCAGACCACTTCTGGAGAACAGGCTGCAGATCTGGCCACATATTCTAAGTGTGACTGAGAGCAAACCGTGGTCAAAGACCATGGTGAGAACCCGACTGGGAGGGAAAGGGATCCGGAGAGTGTTCCATGAGGAATGGCTGACCTAGAGGACATTAAACCCAAAGAGGAGGCGACTAAGTGGGGACATCATGGCTGTATTCACACATTTAAAGGACCGTCTCAAGACATTTCATTCTGCAAATGTGTTTTTGAGACTCTGCTATGTGCCAGGCACTATGCCAGGAGCTAAGGACAGAGCAAAAACCAGAACTGCTCTCTGATTTTCTAAAGCTTCCCGACTAGAGGAAGAAATTTGTCTGTTGTTCCAGAAAGCAGAACTGTGGCAGACGGAAGGCAAGTGGAAGGGCAAGGGCACCATACAAGGAAGCCCCTCTGGCCAGGGGGCTCCACCTTCATAAAGAGGGCACAGATGAAAGTGGCCTGGCCCCCCTGGGCTGAGCAGAATGGGTTAGGGAGGGGATGCATGCTTCCCGGGGAGTAGCCCAGGGGACTGCCGGGCCAATGCTATATTCCAGGGATGCAGGATAACCGGGGCCAATATCATTAATCAAATACAAAATTTGTTCAGAATTACACTATATTCAATTTAGCCAAGAACAAATTTTTTAAAACTTAATCACAACTTAGGGTTTCAGCTAAATTTTGTATGTAAATGTAAATGGTGTCTAATTTCTCTTTTAGCAGTTTTTTAAACCTAGGATTTAATAAAAATCCATATTAACATTTTAAGCAACAACTCTGCTTAATGACTCATTTTAACTGTAATCTTACTTCTCTCAGTGACCCTTTAGAACTACTCTATTTAATGTCCCTTGATATACCTTCAGAGTTGCTCATCCCACTGCTGAGAAATTATCCTAAAAAAATAACAATTCCTTTCCCTCTGCCACAAAGAACAAAAGAGGGAGGGGATGGGGAAACTAGATGCATAGAGATTCAAATGAACAACGTTTATAAAGAAAAATAGTAAATAAACCACTTAAATGTTCAATAAAACCGCCAATCTTTTTATGGCATGAAGCAGGGGAAATAAACAATATCTAACAAGTAGGAGAATGTTTAAGGTGAATTGAAAAACTGTTTTAAGTAATCATGAAGGTTATATAGCAACATGGAAATATACACCTAATGACAAGAAAACAACATAAACTTGCACAATTCTAGCCATGTAAAATCTATGCATGCATGTAATGAAAACTAGAAAAAAAAAAGAAAAATTTAAAGTTTATTTTCTAGGTTGTTAGAATTTCTCTTTTTTAAATTTAAAATTTCAATTTCATTGTTGACTGTTCAATAAATAATTTTACAATGAATGTATCAGGAATCAAAATAATTTTAACTTATAAGTGTAATAATTTGTGTATCAGCAAGAAATGAAATCACAAAGGTGACACACAGTTGGAGCTTAATGTTCAATTGGTTCTTTGTCTTTTATAAAGCTATTTTTCATAAACAACTAAAAGAAAATGAGATTCATGTTATGAACAGTGCTTAACATTCGTGGAAAGTAAAAAGGACTTTGTACAGCAGCTGCGCATGAACTTTGGGTAAAAGCAAAACTAAATTTCTGGATTCTATTTTGCTTTTCACCTTATTTGATCTCAGTTAACATCGTTCATGCCAAGTTGAATTTTTTTCCTCCTCTTTCCCCTTCTCTTCAAGTTCACAGATGTGAAGGAAAAAAAAAAAAAATACACAGCAGCTCTTTTACAGTTCCCCCCGGCTCTCCCAGCAATGCCATGAACGGTGGCTTTCTGGAATGGGCTCAGAGAAAGTCAGATGTGAGAGCTATCTGGCTACCATCTGTCACCACGGGGATCACCAGGACTGAACTGACTTAGGGACAAGAGATTTGGGTTCAAGTTTTCCACATCTATAACATATAAATACTTCTACTTACCCCACAAGGTGATTGGATCAGGAGAAAGGACCTAACACGTGGCTATGGTAAGAAATGCTTACCTTATCCTTTTTTCCCACCTTGTACTACACACACACACACACACACACACGCACGCACGCACACACACAAGTTCTGTCCATCGTGAAGTCACGTGGTCCTTCTGTCTAGTATCTTTCTATTGCTCTCCAGGTGCACTCTCCACCCTTCCCTACCTTGCTCCTGCCCCCGCAGACTGATCTCTATGGATCCCATCAACAAGCCTCTGTGCCCTGGACTTCTAATTGAGTTTGTCCAATGCTGAGTCCCAGAAAGAGGTCAGGGAAGGAAACAGGGGGGTGGGGGCACAGGGCGAGGAAAGGGTGAGGTTAGGAATTCGAATATTCTACTTCTGCCGGCTGTATCCCTCAACCAGAAGTCACTGCTCCTCTCAAGGTGACCTCTTCTAAACGACCATCTCTTCTGGCTTCTGATGGCCACTCCATCCACTTGTCTCACTGCAGCTAGGGGTGGTATTAGTTCCACCATTACCACAACTCTGGGTTCCTGCTCTGTCCCTTGAGATTTCCTCTACATCCTATCCACACCTCTTTTTTTCTTTTTTTTTCTTTTATTATTTTTTTTAACATCTTCATTGGAGTATAATTGCTTCACAATGGTATGTTAGTCTCTGCTTTATAACAAAGTGCATCAGTTATACATATACATATGCTCCCATCTCTCTTCCCTCTTGTGTCAAAAATATGGAACGCTTCATGAATTTGCGTGTCATCCTTGCGCAGGGGCCACGCTAATCTTCTCTGTATCGTTCCAATTTTAGTATATGTGCTGCCGAAGCGAGCACGTATCCACACCTCTTTAACTCTCCCATCATTTCCCTAAATTGAGAATACCAGCTTTTCCTGTTGGGACTCTGACTAATAAAGTCCTATCGACAGCATTCCATCTACAGCATTTACACCTTGAATCACAGGGAGAATGGGCAGTTCCAGAGTTCATCTCAGGCTGAGAGGCACACACAGGCAGGACCTGATGATTCTAAGATACCTGACTGGCAGGACTAGCCTGTGCTCCCCCACTAGGCCTGAAGTAGTCCTACAACTGAGCCCCTCGTCAGACCACAGGGGAATTAACATCAGTTCCTAAACCCTTGGGGCCCTGTGAACTGGGGGTGAGGTTCTGGGCAGACCTAGATTTTAATTCCTCAGTCCAGGCTCACTTAAAGAGTTCCAGTTTTCATAATTCAAAAACAGTCATGTACCACAATGTTCATTGCAGCTCGATTTACAATAGCCAGGACATGGAAGCAACCTAAGTGTCCATCGACAGATGAATGGATAAAGAAAATGTGGCACATATATACAATGGAATATTACTCAGCCATAAAAAGAAACATAATTGAGTTATTTGTAGTGAAGTGGATGGACCTAGAGACTGTCATACAGAGTGAAGTAAGTCAGAAAGAGAAAAACAAATACCGCATGCTAACATATATGGAATCTAAAAAAAAAAATGGTTCTGAAGAACCTAGGGGCAGGACAGGAATAAAGATGCAGACACAGAGAATGGACTTGGGGAGGGAGAAGGGTAAGCTGGGACGAAGTGAGAGAGTGGCACTGACATATATACACTACCAAATGTAAAACAGGTAGCTAGTGGGAAGCAGCCGCATAGCACAGGGAGATCAGCTCGGTGCTTTGTGACCACCTAGAGGGGTGGGATAGGGAGGGTGGGAGGGAGATGCAAGAGGGAGGAGATATGGGGGGAAAAAAGAAAAAGAAAAGTAAATAAAATAAAGAGTTTTATCCCAAGTTTAAAATGGTGTCCAACTCACCAATTTCTTAGGGACTGGGGGAGGGGAAAGAGCAGCTTCCCAAAGTCCCATCCTTCCAACTGTGCCACTGTCTCAAGTGTGGAGTTGGGAAACAGGGCACAAGAACTGACTCTCCAACACCAAATGGGCTATTTTAACCTCTGAAAGAGTGGGAAAAGAACGTGGAGTAAACAGCTCCCTGCTACCCTCATACATTTCTCTCCCTCCCAACTCCCAGGAAAGGAGGACACTAAGGCTCACAGAGGGTGAGTGTGGAAGACGGAGCCAAGACTGATCTGGGTATCAGATCCCTGTATTCAGTCCTGGCTGCTGGTCCAACCTTAACGACAATAACCATACTCTCCCCTTTGGTCTGTGCTAGCCAGCTGCCCAAAGGCAAATCAAAGGTTTAGTCCTAGCCCACCATGACAGCATTAGACTTTTACTGGTTTAAGATGGACTTTTCTTGGCCCTGGAGACACATAACTAAGGACCTCAGTTCTCCTATCAGCACCCACCATATGCAGAGCACTCTTCTAGGGGCCCTGGTGAGTTGCAAAGAACCACCCAATTCTTTCTTTTTAAAATTTACTTTTTAATTAAGAAGACCAGAGAGCTAAACGTGAGGCACAAGAGAAGGGCATGGTACACAGAGTTTTACCCAGCAGAAAGGTGTCAGAGAGGGAGGATAGTGGCATAGGAGGAGCTCAAGGTCTGGGTCACACTATGATATGTGAAACATGGGCAAGTCCCCACCTTTCTAAGACTCCATTTCTTCACCATTAAAATGAGGTCAGTAACAGTGTCTACTATTAATGATATCATTATTAACCAGGGTCGTTGTGAGTATGAAACTAAATGATATGTGTAACAATCCCTGGCACAGTGGCAGGCATGCTCTGAGGGCACAGTCAATGCCAGCCTTTATTATCAGACCCAACTGAACTTGCTTAAGCCTCCTCTGGCGAGAAATCAAATTCCATGCCTTACTGGTATTTTACCTGCACCCTAGGACTTAAAAGCCTTTGTTTTCTTTTAAGGGAAAGTATATTACAACAGTATCAAATGTAACAAAATGCTTTCCTGTTACGTAAGACCACTGAGATAAAAAATAGTCCGTTAAATAGACATTTTAGAACCTCCGCTCAGAGGCGGGTTCCACGAGGGCGGGTTTCAGCTGAGAGTAAGTTTAACAAGAGATGGAGCCACCAGAGAAAGCTAACAAAACCATGGGATGCTCTATTAGGACCACAATATGTAGAAAAAGGAAGGAGGTTATATCTGAAGAAACCAGGAATCCACAGTCTATAAAGAAGGGCTTGGGCAATAAAAGGGAAGATAGCTGTCTTCAAGTACTTAAAGGGTTGAACATGCTACATGTGGTGGAAGAGACTCACTAAGTAAATCCAAAGGGTCAAAGACTGTAGTTTCCTGTGAGGAAGAATGTTCTCAGGCTAACAGAGAGGTCCCCCATGTAAGAAGGGATCTCACTGGTGGGCACACTGGAAAACCCTGTGTCCTTTCCTATCTGAGCATCTGTAATCCTAATGTCTTGTTTGGACACCAGAAATAAACATAAGTGGGAATCAAAACAGTGGAGTTCGTGTGTGTGCAAGCATTTCTCATCCTGAGAACAGCAAACCCTCAAGAGAGTAATGTGGGGACTCAAACTTAGTCCCTTGTTACACATACTTAGGCATTCTTATTTGAGAGATGTCTAAATTTAAAAATAAATAACAGGGCTTCCCTGGTGGTGCAGTGGTTGAGAGTCCGCCTGCCGATGCAGGGGACACGGGTTCGTGCCCCGGTCCGGGAAGATCCCACATGCCACGGAGTGGCTGGGCCCGTGAGCCGTGGCTGGTGAGCCTGCGCGTCCGGAGGCTGGGCTCCGCAACAGGAGAGGCCACAACAGTGAGAGGCCCGCGTACCGCAAAAATAAATAAATAAAATAAATAAATAAATAAATAACAATCTTACAGTGTTCTTTTCTTAGAAAATAATCAGCCCAACACTACATCCAAAAAACACAAGTACAACCTGCAGCATTATTTTGAGTAACGAAGCTAAGAGTTCCACTTAGTCAAAGGCATCTCTGCTTTTTGCTCTGTTAGCCTCAGAAAACTAAACACGGGGGAAAAAATTTTTAAAGATTCTAAAAATCCAGCCACTGGGAAGAAAGTGATTCGACATTTTCTTTTCTTTGTTCTACCTGCCAAAAAAGATAAAGTGGGTTTGGAACTGAGAGAAACGACAAAAAGAAAGAAAGGGTAGAAAAAGGCATTTGAAAGAGAAGCATGAGAGTTTAGTGACATTAACCACCCAGAACCTTACTGAAATTCCAGATGTGTGATGTGCACACTTTGCTGTCTCTACCCACCTCTTCTTTTCACCCCTGGTTAGCAGGAGGGAAGGATATAAAGGCAGAAGCGCATCTTTCATTCAGCCCATTTGCTGCCTTTGAAGGCGATCACACTTGAGCCCAGGAGAACGTTAGTGCTCATCACCATAGAGGCAGCTGGAACGTCAAACCCAGAACTGTGGAATCTCAAAACGTGAGGCACCTGTGACAGGTTTCGGGGTGGGGGCAAGGGAGCAGAGAACCAAGTTACCAGGCAATGCCGGTCTTCGGAAGCTCTTCTGAAGCAATTCATATTCTTAAATTCTCAGCTTTTTTTCCTTTCAGAAGATGGAGACAATTACTAATTCTTTGGCACTAAATGAATTCCTTCTGTTCACAGAAGACATTATACCAGACTTCACAGCCCTCAGACCCAGTGAGAAATGAATGATCTACTAAAGGACATACAATCAGGTGTAGATACCTACATTATAAAGTGTGGCTTTCACCTGAACTGGAGAAAGCAATCTTTGTCCTAGATCACAGGGTATTTCGTTGTAATCCTATCCTTCCAGTACTGTTAGACTGGGGAGACTAATAAGTAAGCAGGGTGCTAAGTGCTACCATATCCACTTTATACTCCAGGAGAAGTGGAAATGGAGGAGAAGCGGCACCTAACCCAGCCTGAGGGGTCAGGGAAGGCTTCCTGAAGGTGGGGGGCACCTGACATGAAGATGAAAGGCAAGTAGGCATTGTCCTGATGAAAGCGGGGAGGGCTCTTTCTTTTCCAAGAGGCACAGAGGAAATCCAGGAGGACCAAGGTCAGTAGCCTGGGTAATGCTGTCATTTTAGAACTGGTCTAAGGACTTGGGGACCAAAAAGGGGCCAGAGAGACAGAGGGCTAAGGAGAATTTCAAGGCAGGAATGGCTCACAGTGTGACTGGATGCAGCTCAAGCCAGGAGAGGGTCAAAGGCCTGGACTTGGCTAATCATAAAGGGCCTAAAGTGCCCTATGCCCTAGACATTTCAGGGAAGTGGCAGTGACAGAGGCCAGAGCACAGAGGCTGGAGCTGAGGAGGTGAGGAAGTAGAGACGGTGGATAAAGCTACTCACAGGAAGCTTGGCTGAGAACAGGGAGGGAGCTAACAGGAAATACAGCATCAAATTTTCTTTGCCAGCCTGAACCTCTGCTCTGAGCTCCAGACTCACTTCCATCTTGAATTCCTTTTCCCTTACCCACCGCATCCAATATACCCCATGACCTCCCTTCTACCCATTCACCATACAACAGCCAGAGTAGTCTTTTTAAGCTATAAATCAGCCCATCTTGCCCCCACGCAAAGTGTACAACGGTTTCCTGCTGCCCTTAGAATAAAATCTCACCCCCCGGCCATGGCCTGTACATGTTTGTGCGACCTGGGCCCTGTTTCCCTCCCCAGCACCTTCTCCCGCACCCTCCCTCCTGCTCAGCATGGACCATGCTGGCCTCTGTTCAGTCCCCAAACCCTCTAAGCACTTTTCTGCCTTAGGATCTTTGCTCAGGCTGCTCCCTCTGCCTGGAATGCTCCTCTCTTGCCCTCCCTCCTCTAACCCAAGCAGCCAAAGGGTGAATCACCTATAAAGGAACAGCCACCACAGAGGTGCTCCCCTCCCCCACCCCAGGGGTTCCCCTCAAGCCTACTTCAGAGTCCAGGTTCTCCGGTTCTCCAGGTGGGATATTTCCTGGCTCTCACCGCCAGGGGCTCTGATGTCAAAAACCTCAAGTCCTAGCTCATTTCTCTGCTGCCTATTAATTGGGTGTCTCTTGTCAAGGCACCACCTCACAGGGTCTGCCTCCCCAGCTGTTAGGAAGCTCATCTCAGAAGGTGTGTAGACACCCGGGTTCTCGCCCACCTGTCTCCCCCCGCCCTGGGGGCCCTCTCTCCTACCTTAGTGGTGCCCCGCCTTCATGGGGAACAGTCCTGGGCCCCTCAGCCCTTCCCCCTTCCCCAGCTCTGTCTCTCAAGGCAGGAGGAGTGGCCTCTCCATTCTGTCCTAGGCTCCACAGGTCCTGCCTCACTCTTTTCAGCCCCCTCTACCCTTCTGTGCACACTAAAACCCACACACCCCAAATTCATCTCCATCCAGCAAATGCCTCCTCTCAACCATCTCTCCTTTGGCCTTAGTCACCTAGGCCTGATGCATCAAAGCCTCCCAATCATAGACATTCTCTTCCCCCACCTTGCTTCCTGGACATCGATACCCAGGGCAACCATGGAAACCATGGTTTGAAGACAGCAGAGCATCCACCAGTCTGGGCCCCCACCCCCACCCCCATGGCTGATTGGATTTGAAATGAGCATGAAAATGTTTTAAGCCACTGAGATTTCAGCAGGGTTTACCTGTTACAGGAGCTAGCATTTCTCTATATAATACAGGCTGAATTTAGATAGTTGAAGAGAAGGGGACAGGACTCTAGTGGTAAAGAAGAAAGGTTATACAGACGCCTGGCTCTAGGATTATTCGTGGCCTGATGACACCAGCTCCATTTATATACTCCTTATCCTCTTCAAAATACCTTATAATACGTTTTCTCATCTGACACAACCATCATCATCATCACTTATCATTGGTGTTGTTATAATTAACAGTTTACGAATGAAGAAGCGGACTGAGAGAAGTTGAGGGGTGTCCAAGGTCCCATCGCTAGTAAACGGAGGAGCCAAGATTGGACCACAGGACTCCTGACTCATCGTCCACTGGCAGCTCCCCCGCAGCATCCAGTCTCGCAAAGCCACACTCCGGTGCTACAAGAGACACTCTCGGCTAAAGTACACAAGGGTGCTGGAATCAAGCAAGGAAAGATAGGGAGTCTGGCAGAATTGGTTAAAGGCAGACTGGAGGACTTATAAACATCAGACTGCGGAGTATAGCTTTCGTCCAATAGACAATGGGGAACAATAATCAGCCTCCCCTTCCAAGTCTCACAGCGGTAATTCTATACCTTTACCTCTGTCTTCAAAGACCTTACTGCACCCTCTCCCCTCGGCTATCAGATGTTGCCAGAGGTCCACTTTACAAAGAAAATAGAAGCTTTTATGAGGGCAAAACTTCCAGCCGCCTAGCTTCTACAGACATACCTGTATCCCCAAACAGCCTTTCCCCTTTCCATACCAAGTGAAAGAGGCATCCCTCCTCTGGTAAAACTACTGACCCTGTGCACATCCCTCTATCCATGGAGGAAACCTTGATCAATCGTTTGTCCTTTCTCTCCCTTCTTCCTTTCTTCTAGCTCTGTTTCTTCAGCCTCTGAACATGCTAGAACCCCTCACATCCTAAAATCATCCCTTCCTCAGGAAGTTCACAGCCCCTTCTCCTCATACGTCATAACTGAGCTCCTTAAGAAGCAGCAGCAGCAAACATGCATCTCCACTTCATCACCCCAGGTCATCTATTCCACCCACTGTAATGAATTATGACACTGAAACAGTCACCTCTAATGATACCTCCTAAGAGCTAGGTTCAATGGACAGACAGCAACATTTCTCTCGACCTTTATATGGGACTTGACAGTGCTGCATTCTTGAAATTCTCCCTGGCCATGATTTCCATGATCCACTCTCTCCTGATCTTCCTCCTCTCTGTCTGCTCCTTCCTGGTTTCCTTTACTGGCTCCTCTTCCTCTGCCTCTCCCCTAAATGTTAGTGTTTCCTAGGATTCCATTTTGATACCTCACCTTACCTTACAAACTCTGTTCTCTCTTTCTGAAATCACCCACAAACACAGCTTCAACTGACAGCTATAGACTGGTGACTTCCAAATTTACATCCCTTCAGTCCAGACCACTCATGTGATCTCTCCACACCCTGGCTACATCTGCCTGCCGGTATCTCCCCATGGATTCCATGAGCGCCTCAAATTCAACACAGCTAAAACCAAACCACTAAGCATCTTGCTTACCACACTTGTTCCACCTCTTTCTGCATTGATAATGACAGCATTTGTTGAGTATCACATCAGTCTTGGTTCTCCAGGAAAACAGAACCAATAGGATATGTATATGTGTGTATGTATGTGTGTGTGTGTGTGTGTGTGTGTGTGTGTACACATGCAAATTAAGAGATTTATTTTAAGGAACTGGCTCACATTATTGTAGGGGCTTGCAAGTCTGAAATCGGAAGAGAAGACCAGCAGGCTGGAAATGCAGGCCAAAGTTGATGCGCAGTCTTGGACTTAAACAGGCACTCTGGAGTCAGGGTCCGGCCCTCTCACCTCTACATCCACAGCACTCTACACAATGCCTGACACATAGCAGAAGCTCCATAAATGTTGGCTAATGACCAACTGGGTATAAAACGAAATGCTTTTATTCATTTATTTATTTTTGGCTGCGTTGGGTCTTTATTGCCACGTGCGGGCTTTCTCTAGTTGCAGCGAGCGGGGGCTACTCTTCATTGCGGTGCGCAGGCTTCTCATTGCGGTGGCTTCTCTTTGTTGCGGAGCATGGGCTCTAGGCACGCGGGCTTCAGTAGTAGTGGCACGCAGGCTCAGTAGTTGTGGCACACGGGCTTAGTTGCTCCATGGCATGTGGGATCTTCCCGGACCAGGGCTCAAACCCATGTCCCCTGCATTGGCAGGTGGATTCTTAACCACTGCACCACCAGGAAAGTCCCGAAATGCTTTTAAATGCGAATGGGACAAAATGATGTAGAAGGCACTGAATTGTGATGAAGAAGTATCAGGAAACTTGAACAAGGGCTGGGCTGTAAATCAAGACACAGCCCTTCCGGGGCATTCACTTGCCAGAATTACCTGACCACTATCCCTACAACCAAATGGGGACTCTCACATTGAAAGTAGCACATCAGTTCCAACTTGAATGTCTCAACAACCCTGTGAAGTTGGTGTGGCCAAGAAAAGGCCACATTTTATGAGTAATCTGAGGCTCAGAAAAACTAAGGGTCATGTCTAGGTTGCTACAGAAAATATCTACAATGAAGGGTCTTAGTTACAGTTCTTAGTTCTTAGTTCTTCAGTGACAGGTATAAGGGGACCATAAAAACAACAGAAGGTCAGAACCAAAAAGGACCCACGCAGTTCAAAACTCTTTATCAAAATCTGCAAAAACCAGAAGTATCTTCTACTACTTACAAGGGATACTTTTTATTTTATTATGATTATTATTCAGATACATTTTTGTCTTACTGTACTATAATTCCATGGTATATATTAGATTATTAGCACTGTCACATATACGTTGTTGTAGTTCTATACTAAATATCTAGAAGTACATACTGCTTTCTGAAGTAACTCCCAGTATGTATTAAATCTGTAGTTCTTTAGGGAGGACTAAGTAGTCTGTACTAACTCCAGGCACCAAAAAATCCCTGGTTTTTAAATTTATTATTAATAAACATTAGAATTAGTGAAATATTAATAATATACAGTCCAAATATTATATTTGGTGATTTTCTGAAGCCATGGAGTAGTGGAAACTCTCCATTAGCTATTCCTACTGAACAAAGCTGATTACCCCCACCTATATTTGCATATATAGTAACTTGACCTTTTCAAAACTCTTATTTATGTACTGTCATTTAAGTATGATAAAACTCTTATAAACCTTTTTAAAAGGTGTTTCAGTCCAGTTGACAGAAAAGAGAGGCAAACGTCTAACGTCATGTAATTGATAAAAGGCAAAAGCAGGACTAGACACCAGGCCTTTCCACCTCCGCCTACCGTTACACTACAAAGCTATGGTGGTGGCTTCCTGGCCATGGAGCTGCCAGACTGTCAGTGATATGAGGCCAGAGGGAGACCACGTCTGACTTGCTCCCAACAGTGCCTAGCACAGTACCTGACACACAGTAGACACATAAAAAGTACATTACTGGTGAGCAACTGAATTCATTTTCTTAGAGTTGCTTTAGTCACCTGCATGGTAGATTGGGACATACAGCATTGCCAAATATCTTGGCTTTTAAAATGCGATTGGCATTATCAGGAATAAGCAAAAAGTACTATCTTTTCAAAACTGTATGTGTTGATTCCCAAAGGGATCAGAATTCTGAGCCAGGGCCCCATTTCAGCACAAAAGGTAGCAAGTTGTATGTTTTTCAGCTTCCTAGAAAATTAAGTGTTGGCTTAATGCAGCAAGTGGGAGATTGAAAATAGAGTCTTCTCGTGGGAATGAAAAAACTGCAAGGTCTCTGGCATAATATAACCATTTGCAAGGCTGGTACAATGGTCCAGCTGTCACTAACTTACCATGGCAAGAAATGGGCTTGCTAAAGGAGTGTGGATCACCCAGAAGGACACACATCAACACGACAGAATCTGTGGCACGAAGATGCAGGTCTGAGGCAGGACAAGCCCAGCAACAAGGAACACAGAGGCTTGGGGCAGGAAGAAAAATTCTGGGCATGGCTTCACAGCCTTCCTGTAAAACCCCACGTGCTCAGCCATGCTAGAGCAAGGGAGAGCGAGAAGAAGCTGGCCGCCTTCAGTTTATTATGGTGTTCAAGAGGCCTCCTAACCCGGCAGACTATTCCTTTCCTATGAAGTTCTCACCAGTATCACTTAGAGCTCCATCTTCCCCCAGTTCCTAAACCACACATCCAAACATATGCCTTCCATTGTCATTCTGATTGTCTAGTCACCACCACAGCACTGTATTTCCATTTCTTCAGGGATTTGAGATATCCACTGTGATTCCAAGATTACCTTTAAGGGCTTCCATAAAAGCACTTCTCCATCATACATTCCTTAATACTTCATATTTTACTTACAGAGACAAGTTATCCAAAATAATTAAGGCGTGAGGCATTCTGGATGAGTGAGTCATTTAGATAACTGAACGCTAATCCATTAAGCACCGAAATATTTCTATAGTCTTGCTAAAATAAATGATGCCTTAGTAAACAAAGAATATAAAAAATAGTTCAAAATTCTATCCAACTTTCAAGATCCAGTCTGATTACAAACATTCCCTGAAAGCATCCTCCAACCCCCTCTTGCCACCTCTACCCACCACCAGAAATAACCTCTCTTTTGCTGTGATCCCACATTTTGATTATACCTCCTTTGCAGCTCACTGCATGGTCTGCTTGAGGTTAGAGATTTAAATGCACCTTGTCTAACTTAAAAAAAAAAAAAAAGTTCCTGGAGACCAGAGACCTTCTTTTTTAATACCAAGGTGCCTAGTTCAAGGCAGGCCTACAAACACTTCACAAACTGAAATACTCTTAGTGATTCAGACGCTGTAAAGGGCACCATAACACAGCAGAGCCTTCAAGGGTTCCCGAGCTCTGGAGGGCAGGAAATTGTGACATTAGAGAATATGTTAGTATCATTAAAATCCTCTTTGGCCTCTGTCAGTATTTCTCAGCTTTAGAGAAAGTGTTTTTCTACAAGGTAAAAATACTCTAAATTCCTGTTTGTTTGGGGTTTTTTCCTAAAGGAATTAGTTAATCTCAACTTGCAAACAGAAAGCTCTGGTGGAGCTGGCATTGCTAAACCTCCACTGGTCTCAAGATGTGCATTCGAATGGCTGTCTGCAGTTCAGCAGGGAGATGAGACAGTGCATGGAAGGACGTGATAAGTGACAGGAATATAGCCAAGATGCTATGCCATGTTTGACATCCAGTTCACCAGTCTGAAAGCCAGACTCCTCAGTCTGGAAATAAGGAACAGAGCACACGATGGAGCAATTAAAGTTTCAGGCTCAAGGTCCAAAGCAACCACTTCTAGCAGGGTAACAACACTGTTTTCCCAAAGCTTTAGTGTTTGGGCATGACAAAACAGGTGGTAAGTATAGTTTAATATTCCAAACACTCAACTCAAACCCTCCTCACCAGCAACAAGGGATTCTAAGTGGTCAGCCCAGGATGGTGAACTCCAAGTTCCCTCCCCAGCAGCTATTCTCTTGCAGGATTCCTTTTCCTTGTCATGGAAACAAACAGAATTTTCTTCATAAAAATAGGGAGAATGGGGTGGTAGGGTTGCTGGTATCATGATATTAAGTATCTAGGCATGTTCGCAGCCCCTCAGGGATAATAACTGCTCTTGTCTTTGCCTTGTCATTGAGTAAAGGGTTTTTTAATCCAGTATCTTCAGAGACAGAACTGCGTCACATAAGTTAATTGTACTGATAACTGAAGCACTAAAACATGCAAGATTAGAACAGAAAGCTTTCTAAATTCAATCGCATTACTTCCTTCTCAACCTTTCTGAACTAACCAAACCATAATTTGACCTATTCCTGCTGAACAGGACAGCAATTATGATTAATTAATGTATTCGGAGACCACAGAGGCAAACAAGACTGTTTCCTCTATGAACGTCCCCAAACTGCTGTACTTTGAATTATTTTGTGGAGAGTTTTTGTCTCTGTCATCACCAGCTGTCTCTTCCTGTTTTCGTCAGGGGGTTTGCCTCTAATGGAGGGTCTCTTAATTCAGTGCATCTGGTATCAGCTAGACCTGGAAAGGCAAGCTATTAAGAGTCACCGGCTAAGGCTCTCTCTCACCAGCCTCACTTCAGACCCCGGCAGTCGGCCTCCAGACCCCGTGTTCTTACCCACTACAGGCACATTTCCCAAACTTGCCTAATTATAAAGGACTACCAGGTGTGTGTGTGGAGGGCGGAGTGTTAAAATGCACATTCTCAGACTCCTGTCCTAGAAATTCTAATTCAGTGGGCCTGGGGTGGAGCCCTGGAATCTGTGTTTTTAACACAGACCCTCAGATGATTTCCATGACCAGGTTTAGAAACACAAATCTATATGCCATCCATGCTGCCCACCTAGAATTGGGATTCCTTCAGAAGCATAATGAACCTGGGCCAAGACCAACTTCTTCCAAAGAGACCTTGCAACCAACAAAGCTTCCAGGTCACTGCTCTGCCAATGCCCTGATCCTCTGCGGCTCCTGCAGGCTGGTCATCACACCTCTTCTCATTGCCAGTATGTCATTCACCGAAGATTTGGCACGCCTTCCTTCTCTCCACCCCAAATGTCCCGCCACCCTTTTGATGGCTTGGATAACCACATGGATGACCCAAACAACACTCCAGCCTCAGTTACTTGACCTTCTTCACTGAGTTCGCTTCACTTCAGCCACTTATGTCTGTGGCAAAACCCAGGTGCCTGTCATGTCCAGTAATTAATTGCTCCAACTCTGAAATCTTCCACTCACATGTCGCTCTCTAACCACATCCTCCTATTACTCCATCGCTCCAATACATCCACTGCTTGATTTCATCCACACCTCTGGTCCTTTTCTCATCCACGTGCAGCAGAGACCCCCTTACTGCTCGTGTTAATCACTCCCTGCTCAACACCCTCAGTTCCTCTGCTCCACTGTCCTTCCGTTGCTCACCGCCAGCAAAACTCAACCCTGGCTCAGTCCGGCTATATGTCTTCTTTGCTCCTAAACCCAGGCAGCTGAATGCTCCTGGCGCCCTGATCAATCCACGGTCTCCTACCTCAGCGGAGCCCTGCATACTGCCGAGAGGTCATGGACGTTGCCCCAAGTTCACTCTTCCTCTTCCTGACCTCAGCTGTATGTCAAATCTCCTTGTTTTTCCTCTGACCTCTTCCCTCTTACTCTTAGAGGACAACCTCACCCTCTATTTCACAAAGATGATGGAAGTCATCAGACTGGCACTTGCTCTTAAGCCATCCCACCAGAAAATGCAACTGTGCCCAGATATTCCATCATAAGGGCTGCCAAGCCCATCCATGCCTGTGCTGGGCCTACTGTTTGCTTGGATATTTGAAGTAAACTCCCTGCTGATAATCATAACTTAAGTAAGCTGTAACGGTGGTGAATGGGGAAAAAAAATAGCCAGTCTCTCAAAGGATCCCTCTACCCTGAGAATCTTTTTAAGATTGGGAGGAGTTTAAAAAGAAAAAGAAGAAAACAAAACTATCTTACCTACAAGCATTGAACAAGTTTAAATACAAACATAAAGTTGCATACATCAATAGAATGATTATAAATCCCAAGCCAAATAGTTAATTCCCTGATAATTTTTATAAACTCAAAACCAGAGTCACTGAAACACTACTGTTAGTTATGGTTTCTGTCTTCCACTCTTAACCAAACTCTAGTTTGTTGATGGGGCTAAAAGTCTTTTCCTAACTTTTTTTTTCCTCCTTATAATATTAATATTGATAGCTAGCATTGACTGTTTTTTGCGTATAATTATGCTACTCACAATGACCCTGTGAGATAAGAACTATTATTTTTCTCCATTTCCAGCTGAAAAAAACAGACTTAGACATGTTACGGAATCTGCCCAAGAGCTTGCAGCTAGAAAGTGGCAAAGGTAAAAGTAAAACACAGAGCCCAAACACAAACTCATCTCTGTTCTTTGGCACAGTGGTTATCAACAGAAACTTCCCAGGAAATGCACCACCCTAACCCAAGCATTTTTTTTTTTATACTCCAATATATGCTCAGAAACACAAACATGAGGAACCACCCAATATTAATATCACCGCATATTCCACATTCATTCACTCATTCCTACATTCATATCAGAAGGCAGCAGTGAATCAAAGGGAAGCAATGAATTCTACAGTCAGATCATACAGATCCAAATTCTAGCTCCACCACTTTCTTAGCTGCCATATTTTAAAAATTACTTCTCTAAGCTCAATTTTCTCAAAACAAAAAAACCTCCCAAATGATAATATAATGATGGTAATATAATAATATAATGATGGTAATATAATAATATAATGATAATATAATAACCATCACCACCTTAGTAGGTTCTCCCAGAGATTTAGAGATAATGCACGAACACACTTAGCCACGGACCTGGCACATAGTCTCAAGAAAGGTTAGCTGTTATAATAATTCTTATCATCCAGAAGGTACTGGGGACCTGCAGCTGGTGGAGTCTAGGCAGAGCACAGTGCCCAGACTGGACCATAAACAGGCCAAGGCTGTCCCTGCCCTCTTGGTCTTGCAGTCTACTGGAGTAGACAATAAAGAAGGAAACAAATATATGAATGAAATACTTGGAATTTTAGTGAAGTGCTAGCAGGAAATGCACACGTACTGCGAGGGGGACAATGGGGAGGAAGCTACTGTAAAGGGGTGATCAGGGAAGAGGCTCCTCTGAGGAGGGACATTTTTGCTGAGCCCAGATGTTGGAGAAGGACCTTCCACAAGAAGAGTCGGGGGGACAGTGTCAGGCAGAGGGAAGGGCTGTACAGAAGAGGAGAAGAACTTGGCATTGAGAGGAACCGATGATGCTCCCACCTGACAGAGGCACAGCGAGTGAGAAGCGGAGCAGAGAGGAGACAGAGGCCGGCACCTGAGTAAGTGTGCACGTGGGTCTGAGGGCGGTGGGGAGCCTCGAAGCGGGCAGGGGATGAGCAGGGTGACAAGGACTGGTAGGCTCACTGGCTGCTGGCAGGAGAACGGGTTAGCGAAGGCAGGAGTGGATGCTGGGAGACCAGGTGACAGGCAGGAACAGTCATCCAGCTGAGAGAAGACGGTGGCTGGATTAGGAGGACGGAGGGAAGGGAGGATCTGAAGTACCTGGAAGCTAGGCCGACAGGCCACGCTGACAGACTGGAGGTAGGGTGAGGAATCGGGAAAAATCCAGGTCAACTTTCAGGTCTCTGGCGAAACGATGAATGGACAGTAATGACATTGAGACAGGGAAGGCTCAGGGCAGGGGAAAGCTGGATGAGAGAGGGGAGAGGGGTCAAGAATGAGGAATACAAATTTGGAAGTTTAAGGGGGAGATTGAGCAATCGATTTTGGACACGTGAAGTTTGAGATCACTGTGAGGCTGCCAGGAGAGAGAGAAGGGGGGCGGTAGGTAAAAATGTAAGTCTAGGGCTTCCCTGGTGGCGCAGTGGTTGAGAGTCCGCCTGCCAATGCAGGGGACACGGGTTCGTGCCCCGGTCCGGGAAGATCCCACGTGCCGCGGAGCTGCTGGGCGCGTGGGCCATGGCCGCTGAGCCTGTGCTCCGCAACGGGAGAGGCCACAACAGTGAGAGGCCCGCGTACCGCAAAACAACAACAACAAAAAAAATGTAAGTCTAGAACCAAAGAAGGGTCCAGGCGGGAGGTGTTACTGAGGTAGTCATCTGCATCCAGAGGGTAATCAAGCCCTGGGAATGGATGAGATCACTTAGGAAGAGACTATGATGAGAGAAGGGAGGGAGCCAAGCGAGAAAAGAGAAGAAGTAATACCAAATCAGATCGGTAATCTAAAACGAAATGTGGTAATGTAGCCCATACAAAACCACACAGAACTGCCCCGACTATGTGCTTGATAAATGCCCGTGGAACAAAGAAAAATTAATTAACACACTCCCTTTAGGCCTTAAAAGAATAAAATTTTTCATTTAGGATTTTTTTTCCCAAGTTCTCATATGTTTGAGGCATAAGAAAAAAGATTTTGAAGGTTTGGATTGTGTTCAAAGGAATTCTTTTCCTTTAGAGCAAAAAGCAAGGATTCTTTTCAAAAACTCACTGAAATTAAAGATTGCCTACTTGAAATATAAGCTTTTAGAAAGCTTACACTCACACTATATTCTCTCTGTAAAAATTCTACCCCAATATACAATTTTTCCCTTCCTTATAATGAAAATGCAATTATATGTTCTACTACAGATGTCATTTCATCCTGAAAGATGAAGCTGGTACTTTCAAATAGTTCAAGAGTCACGTGGGAGTTGTAAAATGCTCAAGAGATCAAGGATTTATTTTAAAATGTTTAAAAAAAAAAAAAAAAACTTAAGTTACCTGCTAGGCCATCCAAAAACTGATAACCAGGGAATTGAAAAGGATAAAACTGCCAGGAAAATAAGTAAATATAACAGCTACTCCTCAAATGAAAATGCATTAAAGCTGTAATTATATCTCTGGGTATCTGTTGACACAGAAAACTCACTATCCTCTTGAGGCTAATACTATCACTACGAACTACCACACTGAAATCATAGCAGTAAACACAACTGAGATACGTTTCAAAGTTTTCCAATGTAACACAAGGTATAATGCATAAGAAGGAGAGCCAGTAACATTTGCCAAAACTGTTCCTTCCCTCAACTGTTCAAGTTAAATCAAGATTGTAATTCTTTTTAAGATCATAAGCCTCACTTTGTAAAACTCTTCTCCTCAGATATGTAAAGGAGAGGACTATCCTGACTTTTAAAGGATTGTTATCCCACTTCATGATATAGCAATCTAAAAGCCTAGGAGGAAAAAAATAAATGGTTCTGATGAACCTACAGGCAGGACAGGAATAAAGACGCAGACATAAAGAATGGATCTGAGAACACGGGGAGGGGGCAGGGTAAGCTGGGACGAAGTGAGAGAGTAGCATGGACATATACACACTACCAAATGTAAAATAGATAGCTAGTGGGAAGCAGCCACATAGCACAGGGAGATCAGCTCAGTGCTGTGTGACCACCTAGAGGGGTGGGATAGGGAGGGTGGGAGGGAGAGGCAAGAGGGAGGGGATATGGGGATACATGTATATGTATAGCTGATTCACTTTGTTATACAGCAGAAACTAACACACCATTGTAAAGCAATTATACTCCAATAAAGATGTTAAAAAATAAATAAATAAAATAAAAGCCTAGGAGGCTACCAGGAAGGTTACATGCATGGATGGGTAATAAGCATTCATTCATTCAACAAATATTGATTAAGCACCAAAATGGGTCAGGTCCTCTCTGGGCCCTGAAGATACACCAGTGAAAAAAGCCTCACACTTCCAGATTAATCGAGGGAAAGAGACAATAAACCAACAAATAAATAGGTATTTGCCAAGTGTGGTAAGTGCCATGAAGAAAAGTAAGGTTGGTTAAGGAGGACAGGGGAATGGGGGTGTATCCTCCACAGAGTGGTCAGGGAAAGGCCTTAAAAGGTTACACTGGAGCAGAGCCTGAGGGAAGAAGAATCATGGTGTCCAGGGAACAGAGTTCCAAGCCGACGCAATAGCAAATGCAAAGGCAAGGAGGCTGGCGCATGCTTGAAGTTTTTAAGGAATAGCAAAAAGATCTGTCTGGCAAGGCTGGAAGTGAGGACACAGAGGTAGCCTTGTAGGCCAAAGCAAGGACTTCAGATTTTACTTTAAGATGTGAAGCTGTCGGAGCTCTCTAAGCAAAGGACCTAATCTTTTTAAAAGGCTCAAAAAAGGAACAAGTTCTTATTAAAACAAGACATACCTCTCACAATCTATTTATAAGTGTAAAAAAGCAGACAAGGAAACAATCTTATGGTAAAGCAGCATTTCTGTAAGAAAAAAAAATACTTACATATGGGAACAAAAGACTAATGGGATAAATACCAAACTATGGTTTACTATGGTTTGTGGGATGGTGGGTTTTTTCTTATGCTTTTCTTAGGTGTTTTTTTTCCCTAGTTTTCTGCCTTAAACATGAGTTATTTTTGTAATTTTTGATGTTATCTTAGAAAAAAAAAAACCCACTCCCACATGAGACTGCCCTAGTCTGAAATCTTAGTTAAATATGACAAAAAAAAAAAAATGGGGACCATTTTCTCCCCAAATTACCCTGCTTCCCATGCAATGTCTTCCTGTTAGGAAGCACTGTACAAATCAAGCGCCACGCAATGTATCAAGGTCACAAAACCAACTTGGTTAATATGTTTATCATTACATAGCAGCTCTGTCCTCTACAGCAACTTTGATACCATCTTTCCAAGGCAGCAACAGAAGGGCCCTTTTCATTAATTTCCTAACACTCTTAGCTACTACTATGCCGCTTCTGGATTTTTCCACTGTATGTCTCTTAGAAACAAATTAAGCCCGAATAAGTTGTTCCAGCTAATGAAGTGCGCTTTTGGCTCTTTCCCCGTGGTTGAGAATTATCCGGCAAAATACCAATTGTTTTAGGACGCATTTTCTCTTAGTTTTGAAATATGCAATACGAAGTTACTGCAAATAAAGAACATTAAGGTAACAGGATACAAGAGCATGTATAAATGGAAACTACTGTAATCCTTCTTAAAATTGAGGATGTGTGGAGGTCTCATGAATAAACATACTATACGTCCACATGACACAGATAAAGACGGAAAGGAGTGTGCCCTCCCTCCTCCTCTACACCCCCCTCCCCCCGCCCCACCACATAACATTTTCTCGCAGGGCAAAAGCCCAGGGCAATCACTGCTCAGAAATGCAAACCACGCAACTCAAAATGACTCAAGCTCTGAAAACACTTTCCACCTAAACTCCTCATCCCACCCACTCCTCAATCACTTCCGACAGGCTTCTCTGAATGGAAATCCCAAACTGGGAAGGTTTAAGCAAGCCCCCAAACTCTGCTCACATGCCACCTGCGGCATCCGGGGAGCCAGAGCCCAGCTTCGCTGCCTTCTCGAGGGCAAACACCGGTCCCAGGATGGAGAAGTCTACTGCACCCAGAGTGGCTCGAGTCCCGGCTCAGCTGCCTCCCTGGCCGAGCGGACCAGAGCCTGGGGCTGCCCCCATCCCCGCAGGACGCAGCCGGCCCGAGGGACTTGGAGCAAGCGGCTCTCGGCCGCCCGGCATCTCCGCCCCACGTTGGTCAGGCCGCCCCCCGCGCTCCCCTCCCGGCGCTCGGGCGCACACGCGGTGCTCACAGTCGGCGCACACGGGGACACGCACCCTCACATGGTCCGGCGGGCATCTGCGGACACCCCCACTGCCCCGCCACAACCCCCTCGTTGCAGCCGTGTGGCCCGCGGGGGCTACTCGGACCCCCGGGAGCGGCGGCGGCGGCACC
Organism: Monodon monoceros; assembly: GCF_005190385.1. Taxonomy (NCBI): domain Eukaryota; kingdom Metazoa; phylum Chordata; class Mammalia; order Artiodactyla; family Monodontidae; genus Monodon; species Monodon monoceros. The sequence goes on along the minus strand of NW_021703769.1, from coordinate 18,382,459 downwards.
CTCACGCCTCCAGGGTGCCCGAGCCAGCAGCGAGGTCGGGGGGGGCGGTGTTGCTGACAGATGGGGCGGAGGGAGGGGCTTCGGGGGGAAGGGGCGGAGCGTCCCAGCCAGGGGGTGCTGGCGGCTGACAGAAAGACCCGGGGCAGCCGGCGGGAGGGGGTGGCGGACACTGCGGGCAGGGCCGGGGGCCAGGTGTGGTGGGAGGAGCTCGCGCAGACACAGGGGGCTGACAGGAGGAGACACACAAACACACGGGGACTGACAGTCGCGGGGGCACACGGGGCCGGCGGGCCGCGGCGAGCGCTCACCTGGCAGCGGCAGCGGCGGGGGCGCCCGCGGCCGGGCTGCTCTCCCCGCGCTCCGGGCCTCCCTC
>NW_021703769.1:18273365-18381686 GCF_005190385.1 Monodon monoceros | reverse complement strand
TGGCGGTGGCGGCGGCGGCGGCGGCGGCGGCGGCGGCGGCGGCGGCGACGCCGGAGCCGCGGACTACTGGGCGGCGGGGACGCAGCTGCACCAACCGACTCCGGGCCGCTCGGCTCGGCTCGGCCGCACTCGGAAGCGCTCGGTTCCGCTCGGCCCCGCTCGGCTCGGCTGGGGGCGTGGCCCGAGGCCCCCCGCCCAGGTCGCCTCTGGCGCCCGGGGGGGCGGGGCTTTCGTGCGGGCGCAAGCCCCCTGACGTCGCAGAAAGCGGACCTTACCCCGGGCGCATGCGCGGGCGCCGCTCCCGCTTCTCCCCGCGTGGAGGCTGAAGGGGGCGGAGAAGGAGGGGACTGGGGGCGGATGCTGCGGTTCTGGAGGTTCCCGGCTTTTGTACTCCGTATTCTGGTCCTTCTAGAGGACCACCTGAGGAAAGCCACGGCAGGCTGTACTTTCAAAAAGATGCAGGCAGGGCAGGAACCCTGGCCCTTTCCCGGCCCCTCTGCTCCCACTCCCGTGTTTCCCAACGAGCATCGCCTGGGATTTGGTTTTTCTTTTATCCCACTAGCACAGCACCGCAATTTTTTATCTCTCCTGTTTCTTAACAACAACGACGACTTCCGATGACTGCTTTCTTAACATTAAGTCTTCAGGTACTTGAGAACTTTCAAGCATCAGTTAGCCCCCTCAGGTACAATAATGCTCTTTTTTTCACAGCTTCTATTGTGGAACCTGTAACGCCTGAGGTGAGGGTGACCCTTTTCTGAGTTTTTGTCACAAGTTCCAGGCACCTTTTTTGTTATGGAGTCCATGTCTGTAGCAAATATGCCCAGAAAGTGGTCCCCACCTTTAGCATCTCTAGTCCGACATAACCTAGGTTGAAATCCTGCGTCTGCATTATACTAGCAGATTAATAATTGGCTGAGTGACTTTGGATATGCTATTTAATCTCTCATCCATAAAAGAGCAATGAAAATATCAGTAATGAAGCCAATAGGAATGACTAAAAGGATTAAATAACAGCACACGTGCAGCTTTCAGCACAGTGCCTGGTGTTCAATAAACAACACTGACTTTAACTGCAGGTTGCATCATAACCTTCAGATCCTGAAAACCAGTGAACATAAACAAGCGCTGAGCAATATGTCCAACTTGACATGTCCAAAGCCAAACTGTGGAACTTGCCCCTCAACTTGCACCTTTCAAAGTCTTCCCCACCTCAGTTAAGGTCAATTCCATCCTTCCAGTGGCTTCCACCAAACCTTTAAGTCATCCTTGACTCCTCTCTTCCTATTATATCCCACATGTAATCCAGTAGCAAAGTCTGTCAGCTCTACTTTTAAAATACCCTCATTTGAGCCCTCATCTTCTCTGTCCTGGAATATTGCAATAACTTCCAAACTGCTCTCCTTGATTCCACTCTGCTCTCATAGAACTTGTTCTCAAGCAGCCAGAGAGATTCTTTTAAATCCTAAATCAAAACCTATTTCCCTCCTCTAAAGCCTCCAATGGCTTCCCATCTCAGACAGAGCAAAAACCAAAAAATTTTTTTCAAGGGCCTCCAAGATCCTATTTGATCTCCCCCCTCCCCCCTCCTTACACTCCCCCACCTCTCTAACTGCATCTCTGTCCACTCAACCCCTTAACTACTTTCCAGTCACACTAGCCTCCTTCTTGCTTCTGTAATGTGCAGGCTCACTCCTACCCCAGGACCTTTGCACTGAGTGTTTCTTCCCCCAAGATATCAGAAACACATATGCCCTTAATCCAAATTTCTATTCAGAAGTCACCTTCCCAGAAAGACATTCCCAGAACACTCTCCTAAAACATCAAGTCCCAAGCCCCATCATTCTCTCCCATCATCTTGCTTTACTTTTCCTCGTAGCCCTTATGAGCTCGATAGCATCTGTAATGTTCTGAGAGCAGGAACTTTGTGTTATCCACCTGCAGCATCTGGAATATGGCCTGATGTTCTTAGCTGTTCAATAAATATTTTTTGAATGAGTAAGTATATATACAGTTGACCCTCGAACAACACAGGTTTGAACTGCACATGTCATGGATCTTTTTCAATAAAGACATACCACTGTATTACACGATCCATGGTTGGTTGAATCCGAGGATGTGGAAGCAGGGGTACAGAGGGCCAACTATGGGGCTTGAGCATCCATGGATGTTGGTATCTGCAGCAGATCCTGGAAACAACCCCCCACAGATACTGAGGAACAGCTGTATATAGGATATGTTACTCCCGTTTAAAATTTCATTTATTCAACAAACTTTTTCGAGCATCTATTCTGATCCAGCACTGTGGGATACAGAGATAAACAACGCACTCTCCCAACCACTAAGAACTCAGTATTTCAGAGGAGCCAGACATGGAAAGAAAGAATTCTGGAAGAAAATATGTAACACTAGATGTATGTGTCAACTGCTTTCGGAAGCAGAGAGAAGGACATCATTCGTACTACATAGGAGAGCATGGAAAGACTTCCCAGAGGAGGTGACAGTGGGGCAGGGTCTAAAGAGTAGATGAGAAGAGGACACCAGGCAGAGGAAACAGCATGCACTTGATACCAGTATTGGGAGGTATGTGGCAAATAATGTTTATCCAGGGAGGCAAATCATTTTCCTTTAAAAAACGTTTGAAACGAATTCAAGGTGATCCGTATAATAATGTCACCTGCACTCACTCACATTCTGAGGAGCTTTCTCAAGCAGAAAAGAAACTGCCAGAAGTATAGTTGATGAAATAGAATTACAACCCGACCTCTATTCTGTAGGACCAGGATCGTGACAGACCCCTTAGCTTAATCAACAGCACATAGTTCATTTCAGAGCGAGGGTCATATCACTCTCTATGAATCCTTATGTTGCCTTTATAAAGTCTGGAGTGAAAGAATCCCGGAGGCAGTTAGTTTAATATAGTATGTAAGTAAGTAGGATTTAAATCCAGAACTCCTGAGTTTGAATCCCGTCTTCCCCACTTACTTGCTGTGTGAGCTTGAGTAAACTGACTTAACCCCCTAATGTTGTGAGAATTGAGTGAGATAATCCGCATGTTGCTGTTACCACGGTGTCTGATGCGTGATGAGAACTCAAAAGTTAAAAAGGAAGTCCCATTTGTCTTCTTAAGAAAAGTTCTGAATCCAGTTATGCCAACTTATTGCCTCTCTGCTCTAAATCCACCCTTCCTTGCCTTGCTTTGTGATACTGGAGTTGAATTCTGTCAACATTTCTTTTTTGTCAGTGGCACAGTGTTTGGCTTTGTCAGTAGAGAGTGCTAGAGGGATGCTGCTAGACCAGAGATGAACTCGAATGTCCATAAAAGCCTCCCAGCTCAAGGCACTGTCTGTCCCCACCCACCACTCTTTTTCCCAGTAAATATGTATTGTGCACCTACTATGTACCTGGCTGTGTGTTAGGTTCTGGGTATGCGGCCTTGAATAAAACCAAAGACCATCATGGAATTTACAGTCTAGTATGTCAGGCAGATATTGGTCAAATAACCAAAAACATAAATCTTACATGGTGCATGGTACCATGAGACCCAGAAATAGGAGGCTTTGGATCAAAGATGTTTAGGGAAATAGTTGGTGTGAGATCTAAAGGGGAAAATAGGGGTTAAACTGGATGTATTGGTGTGCTTGGGCTGCCATAACAAAATACCATAGACCAGGTGGCTTAAACAGCAGAAATTAATATTCTCACAATTCTTGAGGCTGGAAGTCCAAGATCAAGCTTCCAGCCAATTCAGTTTTGGTGAAGACTCTCTTCCCGGCTTGCACATGGCTGCTTTCTCACTGTGTCCTCATATGTGTGCATGGGGAGAGAAGAAGAGTAAACTTTCTGGTATCTCTTCTTATAAGGACACTAATCCTATGGGATCAGGGGCTCACTCTCATGACCTCATTTAACTTTAATGACTTCCTTACTCCAAATATAGCCACACTGGAAGTTAGGGCTTCAACATATGAATTTTTTGGGTACACATATGTTTAGTCCATAACACTAGGAAAATACGGGAAAGAAGAGTGCTCCCTGTAGAGGGACCACCACGTGCATAGGCCCTGTGGCTGTCAAGGGTATATGGTGATTTAAACAAAGAGGGAGAAGGCGCACAGACAATGAGGCAGATAATGGGAGGAGATCAGGCTGGAGAGGCGGACAGTGGCCAGATCATGCAGGGCCTTGAAGGTAGTGGTAATAAGTTGAGTTGTACCCTAAGAGCCCTTCAGTAAAGGTGTAGGGACAACGTGCTGGGTGCAGATCAGAATGGAGGGCTCAGAATGGATGCAGGGAGAAAAATAATGAAGTTGTCCTGAGTGTCCATATTCAGCCCAGGTTATACAAATGGGCACTGGTTGGCCTGGAGGAGACACTGGCCAGCCAAGCTGCCCAGGACCAGGGAAGAGAACTTGCTTCTGGCCCAGGTGAACAGAGGCCTTGGACTACAGAGTCATCCCCAGTCACATTCTCAGCTTCTCTACAGTCCTGGCTTCTCCCCTCCCCTCTTCTACCTTCTAGACCCTGTGCCTTATACCACCTCAGTCAGGACAGCCCATATCTGTGGCTGGTTCTGTTTCCCTAGCCCTAGTCTGGCCCAGCCTGCCTTCCTCGTTTTCCCACATTGGACCACAGAACCAAGATTCAACATGCTGCCCTCTAATGTAAGTTGGTGCAGCCACTGTGGAAAACAGTATGGAGGTTCCTCAGAAAACTAAAAGTAGAATTACCATATGATCCAGCAATCCCACTCCTGGGCATATAACCAGACAAAACTATAATTCAAAAAGATACATGCACCTCTATGTTCATAGCAGCAGTATTCACAATAGCCAAGACATGGAAACAACCTAAATGTCCATCGACAGACAAATGGATAAAGAAGATGTGATACTTATATACAATGGAATACTACTCAGTCATTAAAAAAGAATGAAATAAAGCCATTTGCACCAAAATGGATGCAACTAGAGATTTTCGTACTAAGTGGTGTAAGTCAGAAAGAGAAAGACAAACACCATATCATATCAGGACTTCCCTGGTGGTGCAGTGGTTAAGAATCTGCCTGCCAATGCAGGGGACATGGGTTCGAGCCCTGGTCTGGGAAGATCCCACATGCCACAGAGCAACTAAGCCCGTGAGCCAGAACTACTGAGCCTGCGCTCTAGAGCCCACAAGCCACAAATACGGAGCCTGTGTGCCACAACTACTGAAGCCTGCGTGCCTAGAGTCCATGCTCGCAACAAGAGAAGTGCACCGCAGTGAAGAGTAGCCCCCCACTCCCCGCAACTAGAGAAAAGCCCACGCACAGCAACGAAGACCCAACACAGCCAAAAATAAATTAATTAATTAATTTTTTAAAAATACATCCAGGGCTTCCCTGGTGGCGCAGTGGTTGAGAGTCTGCCTGCTGATGCAGGGAACATGGGTCTGTGCCCTGGTCCGGGAGGATCCCACAGGCCGCAGAGCGGCTAGGCCCGTGAGCCATGGCCACTGAGCCTGCGTGTCCGGAGCCTGTGCTCCGCAACGGGAGAGACCACAACAGTGAGAGGCTCACGTACCGCAAAAAAAAGAAAAAAAAATACATCCAGTCTGATTTTCTATGGCTTTAGAATTTTTACAAATTTTTTTCTTTTTTTAAAGTGGTTGCCCAGAATTAACACTTTGTGGGTTTTTTAAATGTCATAGATACTCTACAGGCCAAATATTGCTAATATATTTGAATCAAACTGATATTTCATAGTAAAATCACAAACCATATATGTTTATTAGAGTTATTGCCAATAAACTCCCAATTAAATAGAAACAAAAGTAATTTGAGTCACAGAAGCAGAAGAGATAGTGGAAAGAAAAAAATATTTGAAGAGATGATAGTTAAGAATGTTTCAAAATTAATGAAAGATATTCATAGGTTCAAGAGGCTCAGCAAATAAATAATACATTGAATACTATATAAAGAAAACCACATCTTAGACACAACATAGTCAAACTACTAAAAGCCAACAACATAGTCAAACTACTTAAAAGTAGGCAGAAGCAAAAGTAAGACATATTTCAGAGAAACAACAATTAGAATGACAACCTGCTTCTTATCAAAAAGAAGATAGAAGACTAAAATGATATCTTTAAAGTTTACAGGGGGAAGAAAACTGCCAACCAAGGAATTTTGTACTCAGTGAAAATAGTTTTCAAAAATTAAATGAAATAGGGCTTCCCTGGTGGTGCAGTGGTTGAGAGTCCGCCTGCCGATGCAGGGGACACGGGTTCGTGCCCTGGTCCGGGAAGATCCCACATGCCGCGGAGCGGCTGGGCCCGTGAGCCATGGCCGCTGAGCCTGCGCGTCCGGAGCCTGTGCCCTGCAATGGGGGAGGCCACAGCAGTGAGAGGCCCGCATACCGCAAAAAAAAAAAAAAAAAAGGATGGTGTTAACTCTAGAGTTTTTACATACCCTATATCAGATTGAGAAGTTCTTTCCTATTCCTAGGTTGCTGAGAGGTTTTATTGTGAGTAGATGTTGAATTTTATCAGATGCTTTTTCAGCATCTATTCAGATGATCAAATTATTTTTCCCTTTTATGCTGTTAATGTGGTTGGTAGTTTTTAAATGTTAAACCAATTTGCATTCCTAGGCCCCTGGCTCACGGGCCCAGCCGCTCCGCGGCATGTGGGATCTTTAACTGGGGCACGAACCCGTGTCCCCTGCATCGGCAGGTGGACTCTCATCCACTGCGCCACCAGGGAAGCCCAACACCATCCTTAATGGTAAAATATTGAACATTTTCCTCCCTAAAGTCAGGAACAGAGCAAGGATATCAGCTAATACCACCTCTAATCAACATTTTACTAGATGTCCTAGCCAGGGCAGTAAGGCAAAAAAGAAAAAGTCATAAAGACAGGAAAGAATAAAATAAAACTATCTTTATTCAAAGATGACATGACTGTGTAGAAAATCCTAAGGAATCTCAAACAAGCTTTTAGAACTAAAAAATGACTGTCTTAGTCTGGCTGCTATAACAAAATAGCACTCGGTAGCTTGTAAACAATAGAAATTTATCTCTCACAGTTCTAGAGGCTGGAAGTCTGAGATCAGGGTGCCACCATGGTCAGGTTCTGATGAAGGCTCTCTTCTGGGTTGCAAAATCAATATACCAAAATCAACCTTATTTCTATACTCCAGCAAGAATCAGAAAAGAGTTTTTGAAAAGAATAGTCAAAATAGTTTCGAAATAGCAAAAAAAAAAAAAAAACCCAAGTACCTAGGGATGGATCTTACAAACAACATGTAAGACCTCTATGGCGGAAACCACAAACATTTTAATAGATATTAAAGAATAAATGAATAATGGAGAAAAATACCATGTTAATTAGATGAAAAGACCCAATAATGTAAAGCTATCATTCTCTCCAGTTGGTCTATAGAGTCAAAGCAATCCCAGTTGATTTTCATATGGAACACGACAAGATGATTCTAATGTAAAATTTATGTGAAACTGCAGAAAGCCAAGAACAGCTAAGATACTCTTGAAGAAGTACAAGGTGGGAAGATTTACTCTATCAGCTAATAAGACTTATAATAAAGCTCTAATAATTACAACAGTATGGTATTGGCACAAAAGTAGACAAAAACTAATGGACAGAAGAGAGACACCCCCCCAAAAAAAACCCCAGGTTAATAATAAAGATAGCACTGCAGAACAGTGTGGGGTAATGATCTTTTGAATAAATAGTGTTGAGTCAATTTAATATCCATATGGGAAAAATGACATTGGAACCCTATCTCACACCATACTCAAAAGCCAATTTCTGATGGATTATGGACCTAAATATGAAAAGTAAAACAATAAACATGGCCTGACACACAGAAGAAACTCAGTAAATGAATGGGTGTATATAGGGGATGCGTTATTCCAATTTAACTTAATTTAGTCAATAAACAAAAAACCAATTTCTGTTGGATTATGGACTTAAATATGTAAGGTAAAACAACACAGATTTAGAAGATAACATACAATAATATTTTCATGACCTCAAGGTAGAAAAGGTTTTCTTAAACAAGACAGAAAAAGCACTAATCACAAAGGAAAGACTGATAAATTGGACTTTTTTTTTTTTACAGTTAAGAGCTTCTTTCATCAAGAAACATTATTAGCAGAGTGAAGGGGGAAGCTACAGAGGAGAAAGATTTGTAATGCATATAACTGACAAAGGGTTTATATCCAGAATATACCAAAAAAAAAAACCTACTATAAATAACTAATGAAAAGATAGCCCAATAGAAAAGTGGGCAAGAACAAGCTCTTCACTTCACATCAAGAAAATCCAAATGGCCAACAACATGAAAGGTGTTTAGCCTCCTTAGTAATCAAGAAAATGAACCACAGTGAGCAACTACTACAGACCCACCAGATGGCTAAAAGTACAAACTCTGACAGTACCAACAGCTGGTGAGAACTGTTGGTGAATGTACAAGGCGAACTCGTATATATTGCTGGGGTGGACTGTACGTGTATAATCATTTTGGAAAACAGTTTGGCATTATTTTTCAGAATTAAGCATAAGGCATACTTATAACCCAGCAATTCTGCTCCAAAGTGTATACCTAAGAGAAAAACATGCTCAGGTAGAGCAGTAGACACGTACCAAAATGGTCACAGCAGCATTATTTATAATAGTCCCAAGTTGGAAACAACCCAAATGTCAATTAGTAGTTGACGGGATAAATAAATTATGGTAGATTCACCCAATGGAATGCTATATGCTGCGCTAAAAGTGAATAAACTACAGCTGCACACAACAACCTGGAAGACTCTGACAAATAATGTGGAGTGAAAGAAGCCAGACAGAAAAGAACACACACTTAATGATGGCCTTTATATAAAACCCATAACCAGACAAAACTAAATATGCCCCTGCCCCCACGGACTTCCTCCACTCCTGTACTTATGAGATATGAGAAGAGCAGTAACAAAAGACGGATTTGAAAACAAGTTGAGGAATCATTCTTTTGTCCTCAGCCACAATCAGCCCACTGCTGGAATATCTCCTGTTTGGAGGGATGATAAGAGAAAATGACTGGGAGGTGAACTGAAGGAAATTATTGACACAGCTCTCTGATGTCGGGGTGGAGAATGATAAAGTCAGGCACCCTTCTGTCAGGGTCCATTGTGATGGCCTCAGTGGCATTTTAATAAAGTCATTCAAAGTTAGGGGACCATAATGACAAATTTCTAGTGTGTTAAACCTTCACTGGAAACCTGGAGACCACGATATGGGCTAACAGGTATGGATAGTTTCTGAGGTGCAAGGTGCAATGGGGCCATGCAGCTTTTTCAAGATTCCCAATAACAAATACAATTTAGTTTGGTATACGTGCTTCCAGATTTTTTCAGGGTACCTAAACATTTTTTGTTATTATAACTATGGGATATTATATTACACATAGTTATATAACTATGGGATTATATCACACACACTGCTGAACTTTTCTTTTCTAACTTAATAGGTGTTCAACATCTGTTGAACTTCATACTTTGGGGGAGATGGACATATTCAGTAGCTTGATAGTGGTGATGGTTTCATGGGTATCTACACATGTCAAGACTCAAATTGTATGCTTAGAATATATGGGGTTTACTGTATATCAGTCATAACTCAGTAAAACTGGAAAAGCACTGTACTTTAAATCTCTTTTACTGTCTTCCCCACTTAACACTTTATGTTTCATCCATGCTGTTGGATGTACATCTAACTCATCATTTCTCAGTGCTGTATAGAATTCCAAGGTCTGCCTCCACCATGGTTTACTAACTCACTTCTGCCTCCTGCTCGCCTATCTTGTCTTCTTATGTATCTGAGTAAACTTTCTTTAAAACATACTTCAAGGAGTAAGATTGCTGAATTCTCTGCCCCATGCATACTTACTTTTGCTGAAAACTGCCTGTTTCTTTTGCTTATTTTATGGAAGGACTGAGCAAGTTTCCATTTCTGCCAGCTGAGCATGAGAGTTCCCAGTCTCTTCACCTGGATTTCTGACCCTTCATGCAGCAACAGGACAGAAGGCATGGATGTCATTCTTGGTGCCTGGCCCCCCGCCCCTCCCCACACTCAATTTAGTATAGACTTCATGGTTGCTGACAAATAATTGTTCAGTGTGTGACACATGGCTTTGGCCATTCCTTAGTGTTTAACAGATGGAATTTCTATTTTCACTTGTTTTTGAAATCCTGTTTTTGGGGAGAGGTACAGGTGAGAGACGGGAGCTCTGTAGCCTGTCTTTCCAAGGCACTCCCTGGCAGCCTTCAAAGGTCCCACCTACGTGAAGGAACTGGGCCCCTGTGCTTAGGCCAGCGTTTTAAGCTGCAAGGAATGTGGTGACTCAGCTGGTCGCCCAGGGACACCTCGGTGAACAAGGCAGAGGAAAGGAAGCCATTACACAGACAGCTGGGTTGTAAAAAACAAAAATACTCCACACACCAAGCTTTACAAAGCAGTGTGGCTGTGTGTCCCGTGACTTAACGGGACTGCTTCTGCCACGTGGCCCTCCAGCCCACGATATGTGGCCCCCAGCTCATGACACGTGGCACCCAGCTCAGAATATGTGGCACGCAGCCCTTACTCAGTGCTGGCTGCTCCTCAAGCCGCTTGGAAAGCTGACTGGGTGGGGACCCCAGGAAAATCCGTGACTGTCTTCTCCCTTCCACCCTCTCCTACTGCTTCCTGCATCATCTCTTTTCTCCTCGCTCCTTCCTCTTGAATTCTCTTGCCCTTAAAGAAATTTTAAAACATGGAATTTAGTATTCAGTGGGAGACTTGGCAGAGATACAGCAAGATCCAAACACTGACCCCCTAGGAAGGCCCTACTGTGTCAGGCAGATACTGGCAACAAGTCATATCACCTGCACAAGGTCCAGAGCACGGTGAGAGAGGCCAGGGGGAGACAGGCCAGAAGTATGGGATGGAGACTCCAAGGTGGAGGCAAGACCATCGAAGATGTGGACTCTCACCCAGGCTTCTTTATTGGATACCTACTATGTGCCAGACCCCATTCTTGGGATGTATCAGTGAAGACACATCCAGAGTCTTATCTTCATAGGGCCTGCATTCTCAAAGGGGGAGACAGATAAACATCAAATATCATAAATAAGTCAATTATATAGCATGTGCATGGGTGGTTAGTGCTACTTTAAAAGGTCAGAACAGGGAAAGATGCATGGGAGTGGTCCCGGTAGAAAGGTGACATCTGAGTGCTCCTAAGCGGGTGAGGGAGTGAGTCACGTGGATATGTGGGGAAAGAGCCTTCTGAACAGAGGAAACCTCCAGGGCAAGGGGGAGTGTGCCTGTGTGCTTAAACATCCATGAGGTGGTAACCCCGGTGGCTGCAGAGTAAGTGCTTGGGGGGACTGTAGTGGGAGGGCACAGCAGAGAGGTGGCAGGTGTGAGGGTGGGAGCCATTGGAGGGTCCTGAGCAGAGCTCTAACCCGAACTGACATCCCGCTGTCAGATGGCTTTGACCACTGAGAGTCCAACGCAAGCAGAGTGCAAAGTGAAAGTGCCAATCTTGCCGAAGATGTAGAGTTCATGAAGTTGAGGAGAGTGACGTTGAATGCAGGTAGAATCATACAAAGCTTTAGAAGATGACGGCCTGTCATTGTCAACAGGGCAGGAATTTCAGAAGAATAAGTAAGGGTTATGAGAAGGCTTTGGGGAAACCAAAGGAGCCCAGAAGCAATTTTTGATAGTTGTGCTTTTTCAGCAAATGCAATGCTCCATGAAGGATGTCATACCATGTAATCTATACCCTGCTCCCAAATCATTTATTCTTTAGTCATACTAAAAATTAGGCTACAGTGGTATGCACAACCAGAATTTTATTAAGTATAAGATAATAACATTTTGTTCAGTATACTTTTGAGTACATATTAATAACTGGTTTCCTTTTCTTCATATGTAACAATGCTTCCCACTTTACTAGATTGAGTAAAGATTAAATAAGAGCATTCACTCACTAACACATGCAACTAATACTTATTACGGGTCTTATTCTAAGTGACAGGCACCAAGTGAGGCTCTAGGGTACAGTGATGAACAGAAAGTACCCTCCTGAAGACATAGCATTCATCAAATGGTATATATATAAATAAAGTTCACATAGAAGAGTAAGATGAAAAAGCACATGATGTTATGAGAGCCTATGTAAGGGAAATTTAACCTAGCCAGAAGGTGTACTAGTTAGCTATTGCTGCAACAAATCACTACCACCTTAGGGCTTCAAACAACATACATTTATTATCTCAGTTTCTGTGAGAGTCGGGAATCTGAGCATGGCTTAGCTGAGTCTCTGCCTTAGGGACTCACAAGGCTGTAATCAAGGTGACAGCTTGGCTGCATTCTCATCTGGAGACTCAGCTGGGGAGGAATTGCTTCCAAGCCCCCTCAGGCTGTTGGCAGGATTCATTTCCCTGTGGCTGTAGAACCAAGGACCCTGGCTTCTCGCTGACTGTCAGCTTCCAGAGGCCACCCAGAGCTCCTTGACATGTTTGTTTCCTCTACATGGCTGTTTACTTCATCAAGTGAGCAAGGAGAGTCTCCAGGGCTAGTCTGCTAGCAAGACTCTTTTTTTTTTAGTAAATTTATTTATTTATTTATTTTGGGCTGCACTGGGCCTTCGTTGCTGCACATGGGCTTTCTCTAGTTGAGGCAAGCGGGGGCTATTCTTCGTTGTGGTGCATGGGCTTCTCATTGCGGTGGCTTCTCTTGTTGTGGAGCAAGGGCTCTAGGCACATGGGCTTCAGTAGTCGTGCCACGCGGGCTTAGTTGCTCCACAGCATGTGGGATCATCCTGGACCACGGCTCAAACCCACGTCCCCTGCATTGGCAGGTGGATTCTTAACCACTGTACCACCAGGGAAGTCCAAGACTCTTATATGATGTAATGTACTATGGGAGGTGAAATCCCATTACCTTTGCTATATTCTATTGGTTAAAAGCAAGTCACAGCATATATACACCACCAAACATAAGGTAGATAGCTAGTGGGAAGCAGCCGCATAGCACAGGGAGATCAGCTCAGTGCTCTGTGACCGCCTAGAGGGGTGGGATAGGGAGGGTGGGAGGGATGGAGACGCAACAGGGAAGAGATGTGGGAACATATGTATATATATAACTGATTCATTTTGTTGTAAAGCAGAAACTAACACACCATTGTAAAGCAATTATACTCCAATAAAGATGTTAAAAAAAAAAAAAAAGCAAGTCACAGGCCCCACTCACACTCAAGAGGAAGGGGTTACACAAAGGCATGAACACCAGGAGGTGGGAATACAGGGGGTGACCTTAGAGTCTCTCTGCTACTGAAAGCTTTCCTGAGGAAGGAACAATGGAGCCGGAATCTAAAAAATGAGTTAACTATATGGACAGGAGAGGGAACCACTGCCCAGGTAGAGAGAACCATGTGGGCAGAACAGTGCATGTAACATTTACAAAGGATCTAGCACAGTGACTACCAATACTGTGTCACTCTCCTGCTCAGCGACCATCAATGGCTCCTCAGTGCCGATGGTTTTGCCCCGTATTCAAGGTCAGACAGGCCATCTCCTTGCGCTCACTTTCATGGTTTCACTCACCGATTCCACAGCTTCACTCACCACTTACACTGCACCTGACCCTCCTGTACATACTCCATCTATATATAGTTCAAGGCCCAGCATCAACTGATCTCTAAACAATATTTCTGAACATCTATTATCATTCTATTTATGAACAAAATTTAAATCTTTTGAACATCCATGCTAGACCCTCCTTGAACTGAAAAGCATACCGAGACATGATTCTGGATCCCAGATGGAAGGGAATGGGGCCAGAAAGTATATCTAAATAAAAAGAGGAAAAATAAGAGGTCCCCTTGCTGAAGGTCCACCCCATGGGACAGCTGGTAAGTCCTGCAGGGATTTTAGAACACACAGAAAGCTCCACTTCATAGAATGGTTAATGATCTTTTAGTTTTCTTCCCTAGGCTAGAAATCACAAATGGATTACAAAAGAGTTCGCTCAAACTGACGTTTTTCCGGGAAGGACAGTTGGAGCGGGGAACTGCCCAGCCGCAGCCCACACTGCCAGGCAACCTGGCCAGGTCGGGCCAGTCCTCGACTGGCACCAACGGCTTGGTTGGCAGGAGTAGAGGACAGCAACGGAAGTCCCCTGCCCTCCAGCCTAGGGATCCCTGATCCAGAGCCTGTCCCTGGAGGGCCTGGGAGAAGAGGCCCCAGTAGCACCGCAGCCTTAGCCACATCAGCAGGGAAAGAGAACAAGGAGAGGAAAAGCAACCCAGATCGCAGCCCAGAATCTGGCTTCCTCCAGCCAACAGCTGCAGGAGGGGCTGAGTCTGGGGGCGAGGCCGGCGGTGGGGGCGGACCACGGGGGGCGGGCCGGTAGTGGTGGGCGGGGTCTGGTGGGGCTGCTTCCCCCGCCCCACCCCTGAGCCCCGGAAGGAGCAGGCCTTGGTTGCTGCAACTCCACCTGCCCAAAGCTGCTATTGGGGGCTGAGTCTCTGCAGCTGCCTTGGAGGTCAGAAGCAGGCTGGATCTAGGGGCGACGGAAGGCCTGACACCCTCTGGGTCTCTCCTCGCTGCCCTCCCCTCCCGTACTATCTTCCCTAGTGCCCGCTCCACATGGAAGCCGGAGGGCTTTTTCTCAATACCCATTAAAGCTTCTTCCTTTGCTTTGAGGGCAGAGGACCCCGCACTCCCTCCCCCAACAAACACACTATCTGATTCCTCCCCCCGCCCCCTACTCACACTGTCACAGCTTCTGTCATGAACTGTCAGACTTCCCTGGTGGTCCAGTGGTTAAGAATCCGCCTGCCAATGCAGGGGACACGGTTTGATCCCTGGTCCGAGAAGATCCCACATGCCGCGGAGCAACTAAGCCCGTGCGCCACAACTACTGAGCCTGCGCTCTAGAGCCCGCGAGCCACAACTACTGAGCCCATGTGCCACAACTACTGAAGCCCGCGGGCCTAGAGCCCGTGCTCTGCAACAAGAGAAGCCACCGCAATGAGAAGCCTGTACACGGCACCGAAGAGCAGCCCCTGCTCACCGCAACTAGAGAAAGCCTGCGCGCAGCAACGAAGACCCAATGCAGCCAAAAAATAAATAAATAATAATTTTTTAAAAAAAGACTGAACTATCCCCAGGTAGTTCTGCCCAGCCTCTGTACAAACTAGTCAGTACACTTGTAACACCATTCCCACCCTTCTTCATCTAACTAATTCCAATTTATTTTTCAGGCTTAGATAGGTATCTACTCGGGAAAGCTTTCCTGGACCCTCCCATCCTGCTACCTTACATCACAATTGCCTGACTGCCTGTCTGTTCTTCTTCTTTCCCTTCTCCCTCCCCCCACCAAGACTGTGCCATCACTGCAGCATCTCCAGTGCCTCACCCAGGCATGTGGCTCAGAATGATCATAAATGCCCTGCCTGGCAGTCCTCTACACCTCTGTATCCTCTATACCTCTGCCTGGATGGGAGGTTCCTGCAGTTACTACATGTCTTAGAACAACAGGTCACAAACTAGAAACCCTTTGGTGTGGGGGAAGGGAGTTTATTCAAATACAGATTGCTGGGCCCCACACTCAGAGTTTCTGATTCAGTAGGTCTGGAGTAGGGCCTGAGAATGTGCATTTCTAACAAGTTCCCAGGTGATGTTGCAGCTGCTGGCCCAGGGACCACACTTTAAGAATCACGTCTGGGACTTCCCTGGTGGTACAGTGGTTAAGAATCTGCTTGCCAATGCAGGGGTCACAGGTTTGAGCCCTGGTCTGGGAAGATCCCACATGCTGTGGAGCAACTAAGCCTGTGCGCTACAACTACTGAGCCTGCGCTCTAGAGCCCGCGAGCCACAACTACTGAGCCTACGCACCTCAACTACTGAGCCCACGTGCCTAGAGCCCATGCTCCGCAACAAGAGAAGCCACCACAATGAGAACCCTGCGCACTGCAATGAAGAGTAGCCCCTGCTCGCCACAACTAGAGAAAGCCCGCACGCAACAACAAACACCCAACACAGCCAGAAATAAAATAAATACATTTATTAAAAAAAAAGAAAAAAGAATCGTGTCTTACGACCTACAGACTAGGAGAAGGTATTTGAAAATGACACAGGGCTTAATTTCCAAAGTATAGAAACAGCTCATACAACTCAATATCAAAAAACAAACAACCCAATCAAAAAATGGGCCAGAGACCTAAATAGACATTTCTTCAAAGAATCATACAGATGGCCAAATAAATGCTGGTGAGGGTTGGAGAAAAGGAAACCCTCCTACACTGTTAGTGGGAATGTAAATTCATGCAGCCACTATGAAAAACAGTATAGAGGTTCCTTAAAAAACTAAAAATAGAGCTACCATATGATCCTGCAATTCCACTCCTGTGCATATATCTAGAAAAGATGAAAACTCTAATTCAAAAAGATACATGCACCCCAATGTTCACAGCAGCACTATTTACAATAGCCAAGACATGGAAGCAACCTAAATGTCCATCAACAGATGAATGGATAAAGATGTGGTATGCTCAGCCATAAAAAAGAATGAAATATTGCCAATTGCAGCAACATGGATGGACCTAGAGATTATCATGCTAAGTGAAGTTAGTCAGACAGAGAAGGACAAATATTATATATCACTTATATGTGGAATCTAAAAATCAATACAAACGAAGTTATTTACAAAACAGAAACAGACTCACAGACATAGAAAACAAACTTATGATTACCAAAGGGGAAAGGGGGAGAGGGATAAATTAGGCGTATAGGATTAACAGATACACACTACTACATATAAAATAGATAAACAACAAGGATTACTGTATAGCACATGGAACTATATTCAATATCTTGTAATAACTTGTAATGGAAAAGAATCTGAAAAATAATATATATATATAAAACCAAATCACTTTGCTGTACACTTGAAACTAACACAATATTGTAAATCAACTATACTTCAATTTAAAAAAAAAGAATCACATTTTAGAGCATCAGTTTCTTCACTGGCAAAAGAGGATAACTACTGTCCCTCCTGTACTAGGTTATGTGACAATCAAATGAGACAATGCAGATGAAAAACTCAGCATGTTGCCTGCACCCAGTAGGTGCTCAGTAAGTGTCTGCAATTGCTACAGGGAATGGGCAGGAGAAACGCCAGGCAGGGAAAACATGAGAAGGGGCAGAGGTGGGAAAGGGCCCAAGCAGGGCAGCTGGCCTGGCAGAAGAGCACGGCCCAGCATAGCAGCCAGGGAGTCCTAGTTGCTCTATGGAAGCAGCTGGGAGCCACACATAGTTCTGGAGCAGGGCAGTGACAGGTGGAAGCTGTATGTGGCAACATTAAGCAGGAGGCCGTTGCAAACCCCATGTGCTGAGTACTCCTTGGCTGTTTGACCAGTTATAGGGGTGCCAGATTCAACCAGTAAAAATAAAGGATATCCCATGAAATTTGAATTTCAGATGCCAATGAACATTTTTTTTAGTATAAGTATGTCCCAAGTATTGCATGGGACATACTTACACTAAAAAATCTTTTGTTATTTATCTGAAATTGAAAGTTAACTGGGCATCCTTTATTTTTATTTGCTAAATTTGACCATCCTGGGCAGACCTCAACTGCCTGCCGCCCAACCTACGAGTCTGCCTCCTGCAGGGAGCCCATGCAGGTTCCTTTGCTTCCCTTCCCACCTTCAACGGGGCCACCAGGAGTGGTTGAGGAGACACTCCTGCAGCCAATCTTGTTACCCATGACAAGTGGCCACAGCTGCAGGCCTGGGTGAATGTGTCCTCCCACTTCATGCCAGGTTCACCCAGCAAGAAAGCAGTGGGGAGCAATAAACAATCATTGGGTCTGAGACTTAAAGAACATATGGCCACCAAGTTCTATGAAGAAGGCAGTGCCCCCTACACTGATGGGTTACTCAAAAAACAAACAGTGGTGTAAGCCCCACCACCCTGCCCACAACCGGTGAGGGAGAGGAGAAAACTGGCTCTATCCTTAACACCAGAAATGGGCATACACAAGCGCTCATGCTGCTTGCACGCTCCAAGGACGCCTTGGAAATGGTGATGTAAACCGCAGGCTAGAACAGGGTGGTCCCTGCCTCGTACATTTCAGTTGGGTGTTAGGACAAGACATACTAGAGGCTGCCTGTCTTCCCCACCACCGTAAGCATCAACTCCCAGATGATTCATTGCTCTGGAAACAAGCCTGTCGGAAATCCAATTTCTGCAACAACCTTTATGTCAACTTTTTTTTTTTCTCTAAGAAGGAACAATGAAAACAATGTGTACTCCATTTTTTTTAAATGTGATAAACATTGTTGAACACCTAGTGTTTGCCCTGCGCTGTGTGCAGCGTTTTATTTAGCTCTGTAGTTCTCAGCCTTGGCTGCACATTACAATCACCTGGAGAGTTTTTTTTTTTTTTTAATTTCCACACCCCAGGCATCAGTATTTGCCAAGGGCATAATAACTTCAGTGTGCAGCCAAGGTTGAGAACCACTGATTTACTTCATCCTGTTTAATCCCCACAATACAATCCTGCAAGGTAGATTTTGTCTCCATTTGCAGATGAGGAAATTGAGGCTCAAAGAGGTAGCATTACTGTGGCATCTGTAGCCATAACCCCTGATCTGTCCTTCCTTCCCTCCCAGCCTCCCTTGAAGGATTCCTGATGTTTACAGTTTTTCACTGCTGAATATAGTAGCTATATACAATGCTTCCACAGACATGTTTGTGGCATGGCTCTGCCCTCTGGCCACCTTAAAATAGCTTTGCTCCCATCAGAGCTCTTCTGAGATACCAGCCAGACAGCCTGGTTTCAGGACTGACACCAAATGACTCTTGCTAAAGCAAGGACAACTGAAGCCAGTCACTTCCAGACAGGTCGTGTCACCTTGAGTCAGAACAATAGCGGACACTTCTCACTCCCCACCGCCCAGTACTTTCTAAGCCTGACTCTTTGCCATTGTGCCCCACCCCTCCGAGCTTTTCCTGGGTTCCCGCCCTCTTTATAGCAAACTCCCTCACCTCCTGACCTTTCTCGGAGCATCTTCTTAGCAGGGGCCATCCTCACAGGTTGTGGGAGACGTCTTTGGTACAGGACAAGCCACCAACCACAGATCCAAAGGATAAAACCATTCCCTGGCCCAAGCCTCGATCCTTCAAATCTTCGCGCAACCCGGGCTTACCTGTTTCCCTCGTGGCGCCTGCCGGCGGAGAGGATGCGCAACTGGGCGAGAAGGCTGGTCATCGCCTGTCCTCTGCTGGCCAGTGGAGGTATTGACCCTGCTTCCGCTCCACCAGGGCATCAACTGGATGGAATGGAGAGTGGGCATTTATTGAGCTCCTGCTGTATGTCAGGACTGAACTGGACACTGGGGTGTAAGGATGAACGAGACCTGTTCTCACGGAATTCAAATTCAGAGAGGCTGACAATAATCAAATAGTTATTCAAGCGAATATGAAATTACAGCTGTGGGCTCTGTGAGTGTATAATACGAAGGTCCGGTCCAGCCTTGGGGGTGGGGGTGGGGGGTGGGAGTCAAAGCTGCCCCCGAGAGGGGACTTTTGAGCGCCAGGTGCCTCACAAAGTCATTTCAGGTAATCTCGAAAATCCTGCAAGGTGGCTACCCCCTTTGACAAAGTAGAGAAGTGGAGTCAGATTGGGGAAAGAATTTACCAAAGTCACACAGCGAGCTAGGAGCAAAGCCAGGAAGGTTTAGGTCGGCTCGATTGGAAAGTCTCTGCTTTTCCGCCGCTCCTGGAGGTGGGGCTGGTGGCGGGCAACTGGGACTTTCCTTCGAGGAACGCTAGAGCGCGGGGCGGGACGGGCTGGAGCTGGAGTGGGCGGAGCCTGGAGCCTGGCCTCGCCCCGCACTCTATAGGGTGAAAGGACGCCCTTGGGCGTGGAGACTGGGCGGGGGCGGGGTCTCTTTGGGAGGTGGAGTCTAGACGGATTGGGACTTGCAGAGGCCGCCCTTGGCTCGTGGAAGGGGCGGAACCGGGATCTCACCCACTCCTAGAGGAGCCGGAAGTGCCTAGTGAGTGCGGGGCCGAAGACACCTGCTGATCTGTGCACTCAGGTAGAAGCGGCAGCTCCGGGGCCCGGAGTCCAGTGGGCAGCTCCTCAGGTAGGGCCCAACTAGAGCCAGAGATGAGGTGTCCCTCCCCTGCCCCACCCTGCCCCGCCCATCTGTCCTGCCATCTGACCCTCATTCCTTCCTGTTCCCGGGCCTGAGGGGCCGGCTTCACTTCATCCCTCTCCCCGATCCAGGGGCTGCGGGGCCCCCCCGGACATCCAGAATGTGGGATCGGGAGAGAATGAGATGTAAAAACCTCTCAGGGGAAAAGTTTCACCCCAACTTCACTCCAGACTAAGTGTCACCTTGGGGAAGACACCCACCCTCTCTGGTACTAAGTGTCCTCAGTTGCAAAACAGGGTCTGACCCTTGCCCACCTGCCCTGAGACTGGGCAGGTCAGATGAAGTAGTTGTGAAGGCTACTGGGGATCCTGGGTGGAGCTGCCTCCCTTCCAGGGCAATAGCAGTGCTGATTCTCCTGCTGCGTCTGGTCCTACACGGAGAGCCACATCCCCACCCCTCCCTGAATCTGGGAGCCCAGAAAGGCTGAGGGCTGACAACCAGGGCAGCTTGTTCTGGCTTTCCTGTGGTGGGATTGTGTGCAGGCCTGGGAGGCATGTGGATGTTCCCAGAGTAGGCTCTGAGGCCAGGGCACCTCTTGAGGCCCTCTTGGAGCAAAGAGCGGGGCCACCATCATGCAGGGCCTTGAATGCCAAGTTAAGAAGTCTAAACTCTCAACTCAGGGCAGGGGCAGTGCATTGGAGTCTGACCTGTCGTGCCCTCAGGACCAGCCCGGGTGAGTGGGGCTGTCATGATTCCAAAAACAATGCTGCTGCTACTAGGTGGCGTGGGTGGGCATTTACTGCATGCTACTGCTTTACACGAATTATGTCATGAATTCCTCATGCATCCCCTATGTTATCCCCATTCCAGGGGCCGAAAATGAGGCTCAGAGAGGTGAAGTGATTTGCACAGGGTCACAACTAGTAAGTGTCAGGGAGGGGATTAGAATCCAGACAGTCTCATGCCTTAACCACAGTGCCTGCTATCACCCAGGATCTGGGCATTGGTCATAAAGCCTTGACCTAGGCACCTGGAGGAGAAAGGAGGGGCCAGATGAGCAGGAAACTGGGGAATAGGACTCAGAGGGCTTGGGAGGGAGGGGTACCCATGAGTCCTGAGAGGAATTCAGCTGACCAGGTTCCCCAGGGGAAGATGAAGTGTTTGATTTTAGCCATGTTAGTTTGGGGGTGAAGGGTGGTATAGGGGAGCCAAGAGGAGCTCTCCTCCATCGGGAGCCGACCAAGGAGGCAGAGCTGGTCCTGGGGGCAGGAGATGCCTTCAGGGATGCGTGCAGGTAGCAGAGAGGAGCCCGGGGCTTGGCTCACAGGAGTCCCCCTCCCTCTCCATAACGCTAAGCAGGCAGAGATGGGGGCATCCACTCGTGGGGCGGGAGGAACAAGGAGAGGAATGACTTCTAGGCTCCCATGACATTAGAGCTGAGAAGGTCTAAGAAATCCAGGTCTCGTTTCATAGAAGGGCAAACTGAGGCCAGCAAGTTACTTGCCCTAGAGTACTCCATGGGTGGATCAGAGTAGGACCCAGGTGCCCCCAGGTGCCCCCTTTGCCACTCAGCTCTTTCTGCTATTTCAGTGGCTGTCAACTGCGGGCAATTTTGTCCAGCAGGGGACATTTGACAAAGTTTAGAGACAATTTGGTTGTCACAGCTGGAGGTAGGGTGCTACCTGGCATCTAGTGGGTAGACTAGGAATGCTGCTAAACATCTTACAACACTCCCGGCAGCCCTGCAACAAAGAATGATCCAGGGCTTCCCTGGTGGCACAGTGGTCGAGAGTCCGCCTGCCGATGCAGGGGACACCGGTTCGTGCCCCGGTCCGGGAGGATCCCACATGCCGCGGAGCGGCTGGGCCCGTGAGCCATGGCCGCTGAGCCTGCGTGTCCGGAGCCTGTGCTCCGCAACGGGAGAGGCCACAGCAGTGAGAGGCCCGCGTACCACACACACAAAAAAGAATGATCCAGCCCCAAGCAGCAGGGGTGGCGAAGTTGAGAAGCTCAGTAGTAGGTGGAGCCGAGCCTGTCTCCTCTGCCCCCTCCCCATCCACCCACCCACTGCCTGCTCTTTGGCTCTCCGCAGAGCAGATAGCTCAGACTTGGGCTGCCAGCTGGGCAGAACTTTGCCCCCACTCCCGGTGTGCCCCTCCCATGCGTGCTTCTTTATATTCCTGGAAGCTTCTGGAGTCTTCTCTGCTTTTCCTGGGCACAGTGGTCTAGAGCCCTGCCTACCACATGTCTCTCCTTGTCAGTCGGTCTGTCTCCCCAGACCCATATTCAGACTTTGGTGTTAGGGACAGAGAAACCAAAGTGGGAGTTTTCACCTATCACATAGCAGGTGCCTTGCAGATAAAAGATGTATTCAATTTGAGGGACGTTTTCGGGGTCCAAAGAGTTTCATTTTTTATCCCAAATTTTCACTTTAGCAAATCTCACAGGACCTTATGTTTGTGAAGCTCTCTGTTTCTAACCAGCTCCCAGGTGATGCTGGGCCCTGGACCACATTTTGAGTGGCGAGGCATTACAGAGCTGTGCAGTAGTGGGCTGGGGGCTGGGCAGCTCTCTCTGCAGACAATGGTGGTGTGGTTTGGGGACCATGGAGGGGAAGGAACCATGGTATGGAATCAGGAAACCAGGATATGAGTCATCACTCCCTCCCTCCATCTATGGCCTATTAGCTTCATAAGGTTTGGATAAGTCACTTGACTTTCGGACGCGCAGGCACAGCGGCCATGGCTCACGGGCCCAGCCGCTCTGCGGCATGTGGGATCTTCCCGGACCGGGGCACGAACCCGTGTCCCCTGCATTGGCAGGAGGACTCTCAACCACTGCGCCACCAGGAAAGCCCCCACTTGACTTTTTTGAAGGGTGATCTTGCATGGCAGGCGGAGCTCCAGGGGTTCTGATGTAAGGTCAGAGGGAAGTGCCCTGTGGAGCTGGGATGGTTTGGGGTCCTGGCAGCCAGAAGGGCCTAGGCCACTGGCGAGGCCAGCAGGGAAGGGGCGACGAGCTGAAGCTGGCAGGGTGGGCACCATGCCAGGGTAGAGGTGGCTCTCATTATGTCCCTGGCTCTTCTCCGCGGCTGCTACAGCTCCTGCCTCTGGCTCACCCAGCTCTACCTGTTGTGGGAGAGCTGGAGGGACCGGTCTGGCTGGGGGAAGAAGGAACAGCTTTGGTGGGCCAGGGGCCAGCCCAAGGCCTGAATGTGGGTCTGAGGAGTAGGGGTCGGGGACTGAGAACTATGTCCTAGAGACACTGGGGTCAGGTTGTGGCCATGGACGGGCTTCCCACATATCCCAGGGAGACTGGGAAGAATTTTGGAGTTTGAGCCTTAAATTTTGTAGTTTGGGCCCAGCTATAGGGGGTGCCCTACTGCAAGCATCTGAGAACTGGGCAGAGCCTTAGGTACCTGAGGTACCCCTACCCCTGGCCCCCCACAAATTAGCCACAATAGCCCAGCAAGGTCCCTTCCAACTTCTAGGACCAGGAGGCAGCAAGACAGCTGAACCCATTTCTCAGATGGAAAAACTGAGGCTCCCTCCTCCCCACTTCCTGGAAAGAGATCAGCCTTCAGGACTGTCACCTGTTACCCAGCAGGGCCCTGGTCCTGATCCATCATGAGGCTGCCCCTTATTGCACCTCAGGGAGGGGTGCCTGTCCCCACAGTTGGGCCATCCCAGTGGTTCACACCGAGGGCTCTGCAATCACACAGGCCTGTATGTGAACCCTGGCTCCTGACTAGTGGCCGTGGGCAAGTCACTCCACCTCTCTGAGCCTGGGCTGGCTTGTCTGTAAACAGGTATAATGAAACCTGCTCGGCCAGCCTGGCAGGTTGTTGTAAAGATGAAATGAGCTGCGGTCATTATCATTACTCACGGCATTTAGAGGCTCACAGTGCCCCGGATGGCCTTACCCGGTGCCCTGATTTGACAGATGTGGGCAGCAGCCCTTGGAGAAGGGAGGTGGCCGTCCAAGAGCCCCACGGCCGATGGGGATTAGAGCCCACGTCTTCAGGCGCACCTCCCACCCCATCACTGCTGCCCATCTGCAGAGGTGCCCCGAGGGCCACACGCTGTAAGCCTGGGGTCCCAGGGGTCAGGCTGCGGAGCCCCGTACGGAGGCCGGTGGGCCAGGCCTTGGTCCCAGCACCACCTCCCTTTACCAGCACAGCCATGAACTACGTGGGGAAGCTGGCAGAGACTGTGTTTGGGAAGGGGCTGTACCGGGGCCTGAACCCGGCCACGCTGAGCGGGGGCATCGATGTGCTGGTGGTGAGGCAGGCGGACGGCTCCTTCCGGTGCTCGCCCTTCCACGTGCGCTTCGGCAAGCTGGGCGTCCTGTGCTCACGGGAGAAGGTGGTGAGTGATGGCGGTAGAGGGACCTCTGCAGGGCACACTCAGGAAGCTGGGGTAGTCACTACAGTCCCAGGACACGAACCAAACCTCCCTGGGGCAGGGATGTGTCCTCTGGACAGGCTTCCCTTCTTTTGTATTTTCTTGGAAGGTTTTGGGTTGGTTTGGGGGTTTTGGTCCAGGAGGGCCCTTATTTTCCCCTGGAAGCAGCACAGCAGGGCAGCCTTCTGTACTGGGGCCATCAGACCTGGCTCCAGCTTCCTGAGACCTTACCTGTGTATTCCTGGTAAGTCACCTCACCTGAACAAATTGATATACTCTCATTACCTGGTGATTAAATAAGAGGTGATCACACTGTCCCAGGGCGAGGCATGGGGCTGATACTCAAAAATTACCTCCTCACTCTTCAGAAACCGGCACCGTCTTCATGGGGCTCAGGTGAACGTGACAGATTTTTGTTAGCACTGAGTTCTGGTTCTGGTTTGGTGGGCCCAAACCCCCTTCACACTGGGGTGACTGTGAATCTTCCAGAATCCTAATGGGAGAGTGTAACCTTGCGGGAGACAGTATAGCTAAGTGGTTAAGAGCTTGTGTTGTGGATTCAGACCTTCTGGGTTCATAGTAATTCCCAGAGAATTACTTAACCCCTCTGAGCCTCAGTTTCCTCATCTATAAAGTGGGGATAATGATGGGAGGTACTGCCAGGGGTTGCTGTGAAGATTAAATAAGATGGTCTATGTAACACACTGGATGAAGTGCCCAGGAAAGGGTCATTCTTACTGTTGTTCATGTTACCCACAAATGTTCGGGCACTCTTCTGCGGGTTGGGGACACACAGTGACAAGATTGGATCGTGTTCTTGTTCTTATGGGCTGTGGGAGAGACAGGAACACAGAAACCAAGGCATAAACAAGAATACTGAGATGGTGAGCAGAGACCCTCAGAGTGGGGAGCAGGGGGCTCCCCGAGGTCTGGGGGGAGAGAGTTCCAGAAAGTGCAGTGCTCTGGGGCAGCAGGGAGCCTGTGTCTCCAGGACCAGCTGGGAGTCCAGAGGACTGAAGCATGGGAGTAAGATCCGACGGTGGGGAGCCCCATCCCACCACGCCCCATTACAGGTAGACATCGAGATCAATGGGGAGCCAGTGGACTTGCACATGAAGCTGGGGGACAGCGGGGAGGCCTTCTTCATCCAGGAGCTGGAGAGCGATGTGGTAAGTGCCTCTGGGCCTGCCTGGCCCTGTCTCTTCACTAGTGTTCCCTCCAGGCGGGGCCTGGGGATTTGTCACCGTCCCCACCGTGGGGAGGACCCCATCGGCGAGGTCTGAGGCAGGGGCATCAGGATGTGCTGGTGGACCCTGGGGAGGGATGGGGGCAGGAAGGGCTGGCGCTTCTTTGGGGGAAGTTTTCTCAGAAGAGGACACTTGAGCCGGGCCCCTGAAAGGGGAAAAGGAGGCCCTCCCTGGGCAGCTTGGAGAGGAGGAGGGTGCCGAGCAATGGCCGGGACTGGAAAGCATAAGATGGCTTGTTGTAGATCTGGTGCCGGCTCGGGGCAGCTGGAACATGGAAGTGTGGGAGCGGGGGAGGACCAGAGGGGTGTTTGCAGAAGGGAGGCAGGGCCCAGCAGAAGCCAGTAGAGGTGTTTAAAGTTTTGACAAACTTAATAATTGAGCCCCTACTCTACTGTAGGCCAGAAACAGCAGTAGACCTGGATGAGGGGTGACCCCTGCCAAAAAAGAAGGTTCCCAGACTAACCTGGGAAACAGACATGTAAACAACAGATGAAAGAACTATTTGGTTATTGCAGCGAAGGGGGTTGGAACTGAGGCTGAAAAAAGTCAGGGCAAGCTTCCTGGAGGAGATGACACCTGGCTGAGTCTTAAAAGAGGAAGTAGGTGTCTGCTGTGGTAGATGTGGGCAGGGGAGATGAGAGGCTGATGCCCAGGTTTCTGTCTGGACTGTGTGGTTGCCGTGGGCTGCCAGAGGTGTAGGCACCCCTGGGATTGGGGCCGTTTATCTCTGTTAGGGAACGTTGAGGCCAGCAACAGTTACAAGGCCATGCTACCACTGGCTCTGTCCAGCCTCCAGGCCTGTTTTCCTGCCCCCTGCCCCCAAGCTGCAGACCCCTCAGCCCTGCCCCCGATCTGCTCCACAGGAAGACATGCCTCCCCACCTGTGCACATCACCTATCCCTTGGGGGGGCCTGTCTGGGTTACCTTCGGACTCCCACCTGGGCACAGCCAGAGAGCCTGAGGCCAGCATCGCGGGCACAGCCTCCACGGGGTGGAAGAAGAAGCGTCGCAGGAGGAAACCCAGGCGGAAGGAGGACACGGTGGCAGCCGATTCTAGTTCGGAGGAGCTGGAGGCAGGCACTGGGAGTGAGCTATCCCTGCTGGAAAAGCCGAGGCCGGAGCCCCCGGGGTATGTAGGGGGTTGAGGGTGTAGGAATGCCACTTGGGGTTCAAGCACAGTGTCCTCTGCTGATGCTGTGTGACCCTGGGCTAGGTCCTTGACCTCTCTGGCCTTTAGTTGCTTTGCTTCATCAAGCTCCTGATGTCCAGGCTTCCATGCCCTGCCCAGGTTGCCTGTCCTATCACTGACCATTTATTTCCCTGTGGTCCCGCAGCAGTGTCCAGCCAGAAGGAGAGGCCTCACCACAGGCGAAAGACATCTACCCCTACTCCGATGGGGAGCGGCCCCCCCAGGCCAGGTGAGAGTCCAGGTGGGCTACAGGCAGAGACTCAACGCCAAGGTCTCAGAGGGCTGTCCATTCACATTTTTCTGATGAATAATGACATAGAACATATTTATTGTGTTTACCAGCCATTTGTGTGTCTTTTCAGTAAAGTGTTGACATTCAAGTCTTTTGCCCATTTTTTTTGTTGTGGTAGAACACACACAACATAAAATTTACCATTTAAAAGGCCATAATTCAGTGGCATTTAGTATATTCACAATGTTGTACAACCATCACCCCTTATCCAATTCCACAACTTTTTCATCACCCTTAGTGGAAACCCTACACCCATTGAGAAGTCACAGCCTTGCCCATTGTTTCGTTTTGTTTTGGTTTTTCTACTGGATTGCCTTCTTATTATTGATTTATAGGAGTTCCTTATACATTCTGGATCCAACACAGGCATAAATACGTGTTGCAGAAAAAATTTTCCCAGGCCAAGGAGGGCGGCAGGGGGTGGCAGGCTGGCTTGGGGGCCTCTGAGTTCTTGCTTCCTGCAGCCTCTCAACGGGTGGGCTAACATCCCCCAAGAGTGACTCGGAGCTGGAGCTGCGGACCCCCGAACCCATCCCCCTGAGAGCTGAGTCCCACATGCAGTGGGCCTGGGGGAGGCTGCCTAAGGTTAGTTCCCCTGTGTCAACCCTACATCCTTACCTTTCAGCGCCTCCGTGGCCCCTGCGGGTCAGGACTGGAGTGACTTGAGACTTGGGCCAGCTCCCTGAGGCCTTTTGGGGTGTGGGGGGCAGGCCCTGCACCGCCCCTGTCTTCCCCCATTTGTTTGATCGAAGGTGGGCAAAGCTGAGTGGCCCGCGTCCTCAGTGGTCCCTGATGGCAGCTCCAAGACAGCCTCTCCACCTCAGGGGGCGCCCAGCACCCCCTCTGCCTCTGTGGTTGGCGTGGACCCTTCGGGAATTCCAATCCTGCAAACAGGGCCTGGCACCCACCTTCTTCACCCTGACACGGAGGTGCCTGCTCTGGTGGGTCCCCCTCTCCAGCCCCCTGAGAGAGAGGAAACCAAGACTCAGAGTTCCGGGGATGTGGGCCTCCCTCCTCCCTCTAAGTCATGGAGCTGGGCTGCTTTGGAGGCCCCCGCTTGCACAGGACAGCCGGAGGGGATCTCCAGGAGGAAAGGTGAGTGATAGCTGGACCCCTCCCGCTGCTTCCCTGGCCTCACGTTATCCCCTGGGTGGACTCTGGAATTTCAAGCATGTTTGAGCACCTACTGTGTTCCGAGCACTGTTTCTGGCCCCGGCCCTCATGGGACTCACAGTCCAGAGGGGTAGACAGATGACAGACACATAACAGGAGGAGCATGATGTTGGCGGGGCGGGACGCAGGACAGAATCATTGGTTGGGACGGGGGCTATTTAAATCATGTGGCCAGGGATGGCCTCTCTGCGCGGGTGATGCCTGAGCTGAGACGTGGGCCATAAAGATCCAGCCGAGTGAGGACCAGGGGAAGAGAATTCTAGGCAGAGAGAACATCAAGGCCATGAGGAGGGAGAGAGGTTTCATGTCTAGGAACTGAGGCAGCTGGTGTGTCCTCAGCGAGGCCAGGGAGAGGGTTGGGAGGGGAAGCTGGCACCTGTGCTATCCAGATGGGTAGTTACTGGCTATATGTGGCTATTTAAAATTAAAGTTAAATTAATTAAAATTAAATAACACTTGCAGGACTTCCCTGGCGGTCCAGTGGTTAAGACTCCGTACCTCCACTGCAAATGGTTCGGTGCGATCCCTTGCTGGGGAACTAAGATCCCATATGCCACATGGCATGGCGAAAAGAAAAAAAAGAATTAAATAACACTTAAAATTCTATTTTTCCATCACACCATATTTTAAGTATGCCCAGTAGCCTTCTGTGGCCAGCAGCTACCCTACTGGACAGTGCAGACATAGGACTTTTCTAGCATTGCAGAAAGTTCTACTGGACAGTGCCACCTTAAGGCGTTCGAAGGTAGGGGGACGCACACTGATCACAACAGTAGTCCTCACGGGTTAGGTCTACAGATGTCCCCTCCTCTGCTCTCAGGCTCCCTGAAGAGAAGCCAGCACCTGGGCCCCAGTGAAATCTACCTGGATGACTTGCCCTCCCTGGATTCGGAGAACACAGCCCTTTACTTCCCCCAGAGGTGCCTGGGTTCTGGACGCCAGGGTGTCCTGGGATTGGGGCCTGTGGGGCTAGGAGTCGGCTATCAGGGGCCTGGGAGGGCTCCAGCCCCTCCTCCCAGCCTCCTTGTATTCATGTCACTGTTGGCCCCTTTGTCCCCAGCGACTGTGGGCTGGGGGCCAGGAAGTGGAGTGAAGCCGGAAGCCAAAAGTCTCTGGGGGACTGCAACCCTGAGCGGGAGCCAGAGCCCACTCGGGACACAGCAGACACAGTAGTGCTGTCCCTCTCGGGGGGGCTGGCTGACAGCGGAGACATCTCTGTGGGTATGCTCAACTGTGGCCACCCACCCCTCCAAGGACTGTCACTGAGCCCAGGGGTCGGGAGAAGAGAGGGAAGACCCCGGGGTGGGTGGGTAGCAGAGGTGTGCACGACTCTGGGGTTTGTGGAGCCCACCCTCGGCCAGCAAGCGCTGGGCATCTCCAAGACCCCATGAAGCAAATGCTAAGTCATGCTAGGCTGTGACTTATCCTGTGAATCCAGGATGGCAAGTGCCTGGGGTGGGACCATCAGGTGCCAAAACCCCAGGTAGCAAGGAGCCCTGCTAGGTCGAAGACCCAAGTTGCAGGAGGCCTGAGCAGCAGAGGTGGGGCAGCCGGGAGGGGCGGGGGCAACGGGTCATGTGGGATGTGCTGGCCTCACCCCTCGCTCTCTGCCTCTGTGCCCAGAGAAGTTCAACCAGCACATCGTCTCCTACCAGGACCTCGCCCAAAACCCCGGCCTCCTGGACGACCCGAACCTGGTGGTGAAGATCAACGAGAAGTGAGTATCGGGGCTGGGCCGCTGGATCGCCCCGCCCTCCACGGTCCTAACACCCTATTTGTCTCTCCAGGCATTATAACTGGGCTGTAGCTGCCTCCATGATCCTCTCCCTGCAAGCTTTCCAGAAAAACTTGCCCAAGGTAATGGTTATAGCACCCCTGGGCCTCCTGGGGGACGTGGCCATAGCCTTGGGGTTGGGGGCCCTTGGCAAGGAAGTGGAGGGTGGGCAGAGATGGGCCTGGGGCTGCAGGACCCACTCTGAGAGAAGAGACCCAGGTCCTCTGAAGCCTTGCCCCAGGCTGTGTGGACGAAGCACCCCCGGCTTCCCTGGTTTCCTGGCATGGCTGAATCCATTTGGATTGGATTTAGACTTGACTTCACAGGAATTCAGGACAAACCAGAGGCGACAGGGACATGCCTTCAACAGGAGGTTTCGGGATCTGCAAGACAGTCTCGGGAGATGGAGGTCCTACCCCTCACGTTCCTCTGAGACCCTCTCCAGGCTGGGCTGCAGGGGCTTGCTTTATCGGCACACAGTTGTTGAGTACCTGCTGTGTGCCGGGCCCAGACTGGGGACAGTCATGCCCTCATAGGAAGACAGTTAATCAAAGACTCAGCCAAACGAATATAAAATTCAACTGTGAGTACTGGGAAGGAGAGGTCTGGGGTGCTTTGAGAGCCTCCAACAGGGGGTTTGCTGAGCAAGTGCCCACCGGGTAGAGGTCTGAAGGATGAGTAGGCAAGGGGTGGGGAACAGCATGTGCAGTTGCTCAGAGGTGGGAAGGACCAGCCTCTATAGTCCCTCCCAGAACCTCTATCCTGTGCAGGGCTGGCCTGCAGCTGCCCCTTCTGCCCCTCTGGGAGCCATCCAGTGCCCCACCCTGGTCTGGCCCATCATTACTGGCTTGGCTTGCCCAAAGAACATCACTCACCTGATGCTGACAGCTGGTGCCTCCCTTTGGTGAAGCTCAGCTCTATCCTCTGGCTGGTTCTGGGTTTGGGCAAGGACTCAGAGCTTGTGGGAAGAGAGAGGGTCCCCCCATGCTTGGCTTTCCTCACCTTACCCAGAGAGACCCACCACCTAGGGGAAAACTCTCCCAGCCTGTTCCCAGCCCCAGTGGACACCCTGGCTGTTTTCCTCGACTTGGGTTCTCCATTCTGTGTTTGCAGGGAGCTGATATGTCTCCTAGGTGGGCCTGGGCCCTCCCTGGATTTATCTTGCACAAACCTAATCAGAATTTTTCGCAGGGTCATGTTGCCCCCACCAGACAATGACGGCAACAAGCAGAGAGGGAGGCTGTTCACAGGATAGATCACTGACCTTAGGAATTGCCCATGTTGGTCTTGGAGGTTGAGGGTGGTACTGACTAGAGACTGTCCCTGCCACCAGTTGGTGGCATCATGCAGGGAGACCCAGATCTTGAGAATCTCCCAAAGCGCTGCCTTTAGCTACTGGAATAGGGAGACTGAGCCACAAGGTCTGGAGGCCAGGCCAAGGCTGGGCTAGAGCTGGGGGCGGCGGGGTCAGGGCTGGGGTGGAGTGGAGGCGGGCAGAAGTGGCCCTTGTTCTCCCATGCTTATCTCCTTGAACCAGTGCTCAGAATCCCAAGATGGGGGTGAGTATGCTTCTTTAGCCTCCAGATGTTGGTAGCACCTTGCTGTAGGGTCAGCCCCAGACTCTGGGCCCATGGGGGCCCCAAGGGCAACGTAAGGTGGGTTTTTGTGGTACAGGAAAAAATGCCATGGCCTTCATCTGCCCGCAGAGCACCGTGGACAAGCTGGAGAAGGAAAAGATGCCCCGGAAGGGAGGGCGGTGTTGGTTTTCCTGGCGATGCAGGGACTTTCCGGCCAAGGAGGTGGGTGGTCATGTCCACAGGGCGGGGCCGGCACAGGCAGGAGGCGGGGTTCACTAGATGGATATTCTCCCCACAGTGCAGAGCCTGGAGGGAGAAAACCACAGCGCGGCAGCAGCAGCTGGGGTGAGCTGGATCTCCTGCCTGGGGCTCTGCAACTGGAGCTCAGCCTGGGAAAGATCACTGTGGGAGCGGCAGTGGAGCCAGAACCCCTCCCCTGCCGTGGCATGTCTTTGTCACTCTGCAATCACTTCTACACCTCTTCTTTCTCCTGGGACATGTCCCCATGTCACAGATGGGAAAGCCTAGATACACCAAAGTTCTCGCAGCCGGGAAGTGGCAGGGCTGGAATGGGTACCCAGACTCCCAGCCCAGACAAAGGGCTACCATACGAAGGCGGAGAAGGACTTCCTCTCTCCACCAGGGGCCAGCTGGCCCCAGCTGACCTTGCTTCCTTTTTTCATGTCTGAAGTGACCCAGAATGTCCAAGGCTGGGTGGGGGGGGTGATCAAGGACGGGCTGACTGCCTCCCACAGCGGGTGGGATTGGCCACGATGCAATTCTAGATTTTTCTGGTGCACATCCCCAAAGCAGGTACCAGCATCCTAGCCATGGAGAGCGGCCTGGGGCCTGGGTGCCCCGGGCCTCTGCTCCAGCTCTGCAGTCACCGTTCTGGGTGTAGACTACTGGCCTGTATCCTGATGTCTGCTGCCACCCCCAAAATGGGTGGCACCTAAAGGGAGGGGTCCTTAGAGGGGCAGAGACCAGCAGCAGGCTCCTTGCGGCCTGGGTGAGGGGTGGGCATCTACAGGAGTGAAGGCCTTGGCTGGGGGAAGTGGCTCAAGCACCGGGCGGCCCGCAGGGAGAAGACCGAAGCCCCGAGCAGTGAGGACGATGCCCCCGACAGCCCCATCCTTCTGGAGGCCCCCTCCCCGCCCCTCTCGCCTCCAGGCCACACTCCTACCTACAAGAAGTCCCTCCGCCTCTCCTCCAATCAGATTGTAAGTGTGTGCAGGTGTGGGAGTGGCGGGCCTGAGATGACGGTGTTCCCGAGGCCCTCAGGGCCCAGCTGAGGAACGGCTTGTGTTCCGCAAAGCCCAGAATCCATCCCCGTGGCAGCTGCCTGCCGGCCTCTGCTTGCGTCATCCAGGGACAGCTTTCTGTGCCGCTTCTTCACGTGCCAGCCCATTCTCTGTTGGATGTTCTCGCTAGAAAAGCCCCCTCTTATGTCATCTTAAAATACCTACCTGTGGTGGGTTGGCTGGCTCCGGGCCTGCCTTTGGGAGCTACAGGAACCAAACGGCCCATGACAGCCTCTCAGATTCTGGCAACCCCAGGCCCCCAACTCACACCTCGGAGTAACTGTGGCTCCTGTCATGTCTTCTTCCTGAGTGGAACTCTGTGGTCAGAGAGGTGCCCAGGAGAGTCTGGCGCACCTGGTACAGAGTGGCTGCCCTGTGTGGTTCCCTGGGGCTCACACCCAACTCGGGGTCAGCCAGGTCACAGGCTGTGGCTAAGAGCTGCCCTGATCCTTATCTTTGGACCAAGGACAGGGCTAGGTCTCTCTTTGGCGGGGATGTCCCAGGTACCCTAGCCCCAGGCAGGAGGCTGCCTGTGAAGATCCCCACAGGGGCCCCTCTGTGGAGTGGGGTGTCCCTCTGCCCAGAGCAGTGCTGGCCCCAAGGCTGACCTGAGAAACCTGGACGGGGTCATGGGCCAGGCTTGGCCCGTGAGCCTCATCTCAAAGCTCCTGTACCTGGAGCTTTGCAGGCCCCGCCAGCACCCCTCACTTCCTCCTTGAGCCACCTTCTGCCTACATGGCTGTCTCTGATGAGCTCAGCAAGGTTCTTGAGTTGGGAGGAACAGGAGGAAGAGAGGCCCATGGAGATGGAAGGCCACAGTTCTGGGGGGGTTGGCGGTGGGTGGACAGCGTCCAGCTGCGGCAGCCACAGTTCCCCCCCTTGCCTGGCCTCAGCGGCGCCTGAACCTGCAAGAAGGTGCCAACAAGGTGGTCTTCAGCGTGACCACCCAGTACCAGGGCACCTGCCGCTGTAGGGCCACCATCTACCTGTGGAAATGGGACGACAGGGTGATCATCTCAGACATTGATGGCACCATCACCAAGTGAGACCCGGTCGGCTGTAGAGGGGGAGAGGGAGGGCCTGGGGACTCGCCTCCCTCTGTGCTGGGGGAGGGGGGACAGGGAGAGAGGCCCTCCCCTCCCGATGGGCCATCCTGGGATGGGGGCGGGGCCACACCCACAGAGCAGGAGGGCCACGTGGGGCTGCCTTGGCGTGACCATCACTCTGGGTCTAGGTCGGATGTCCTGGGCCACATTCTGCCCCAGCTGGGGAAAGACTGGACACATCAGGGCATCACTAGTCTCTACCACAAAATCCACCTGTGAGTGCCTGGACTGGGCTGGGGTGGGACCCCAGGGAGGGAGGAATGGCCTGGCCTCAGCCCCAGGAAGCCAGGCTTGGGGACCCACAGGGAAGGAGACCAGGGCAGGTCCCTGGAGTGCTGAGACCTACTGGTCCTCAGTTCTCCTGTGAAACACTTGTCTCTTGGGGCTGCGGTCAGGCTCTGAGTCTAGCTGCTGGCCTTCCTGCCGTAGGCAAAGCCTACAGACTTGCCCAAGTCCTCACCTATCCTGGTCCACCTGGGCCTCAGGACTCTGTGCACGCTTCTTCTACCTCTCAGCCCTGGCTCAGCTCTTCTCTTAAGTCCCCTCCTTGCAGAGGCTCCAGGGTTGGCGAGATGGGGATGATGGCGAGATGGGGATGGCTGGTCTCTTGACGGCTCTGTGCTACCCCTTTGTCCCGCCCCCAGAAATGGGTACAAGTTCCTGTACTGCTCGGCACGGGCCATCGGCATGGCTGACCTCACCAAGGGCTACCTGCAGTGGGTGAGCGAGCGGGGCTGTGGCCTCCCTGAGGGCCCCATCCTGCTGTCTCCCAGCAGCCTCTTCTCTGCCCTGCACAGGTAACCGCCCTGCACAGGTAACCTCCCCATGGGACGTGAGCCCACAGTCCAGCAGGGGGTTGCACAGGCCCACTGCCAGCCCTGCACAGCCCAGGCTGGGCCAGCATCAGACCTCGCTCAGGTGTCCACTGGGTCAGACCCTGTCACCAGCACTGTCACCTCACCCTGCCATCCTCTGGTCGCTAACCCCTTCCCTGCCCATGGCCCCGACTGCCGCAGGGAGGTGATTGAGAAGAAGCCAGAGGTGTTCAAGATTGCCTGCCTGAGTGACATCCAGCAGCTCTTTCTGCCCCAGAAACAGCCCTTCTATGCCGCCTTTGGGAACAGGCCCAATGTGAGTGTCCCCTCCACGGCGGGGGCGGGGGGCCTGAGCCACCTTCTCCACACCTCTCAGCCCACCGACCCCTCCGTGTCTCCTGTAGGATGTCACTGCCTACCGGCAGGTTGGCCTGCCTACATCCCACATCTTCACAGTCAACCCCCGAGGAGAACTCAGCCAGGAGCTCATGAAGAATCACAAGTCCACGTGAGGCCAAACCCTGCCACGTGCCTCCACAGCCCAGCCTCTCCCTGGGACCCAGTGCCACGCCACCCCGCCCCCGCCAGGGACCCCCTCCCCGGTCCAGGGCTCCCGGGAAGGACCCCCTCCACCTGCTGTGATGGGGCTGAAGCCCGGCAGCGGCTGAGGCTCACTCCAGCGCCTCCTGCCCGTAGGTACGAACGGCTCGGTGAGGTGGCTGAACTCTTCTTCCCACCTGTGGCCCGTGGCCCCAGCACAGACTTGGCCAGCCCCGAATACAGCAACTTCTGCTACTGGCGGGAGCCACTGGCCCCTGTGGACCTCGACACCTTGGCCTGAACGAGCCCTGGCTGCTCCCCAGGACTGTGTGTCCCAGGGCATGGGGGTTGGAAGTTGGATGCTGCAGGGCCAACCCACTGAAGGGGAGGAGGGGGCTGCGGGCTAGTTGTGGCCTCTCCTGTCCCCTGCCTTTGCCAGCTGAGCCATGCTACAGGCCTCAGCATGGCCCTGCCCTGTAGCCATTAAGTGACTGGGTCCTTGCAGCGTTCTCCATACCCTTGATATCTGTCCCTGTCACCCTGGGACCCTGCCTCAACTCGTGATAGGACAGAGACAAGAAGGAAGCCCCTATGAGGTTTGAGACCTGTAAGCCCAGGAAAGGGTTGGTGGCAGCCAACAATCAGGGAAGAAATTTTCCCCCGACCCACTTTGGGGAGCCTGGACCATACCCTCTGAAGCTAGACCCTACATAGCCCTGGCCCCTTCCCATAGCTCTAGAGCCAGACATCACTGCTCTCCCACGCTGGTGCCCTGATTATCTCAGCACATCCCAACCCCAGATACTCTAGGCCCCCTCCAACATCTGGGAAGGGGGGATCCCAGGGCAGTGCCAGGGCTGAGGAGGTGTGGCTCCCACTTGGCTTAGTACGTACCCAGCTGCCATCCCTGCCCCTCCCCACACCTCTGCTGAGGACACAGCCCCAAACCCTGCCAGGGCAGGTGCCTGGCCTCCCCCAGCCTTTGCCAGTCATTTCACTGCCCACACAGCTGCTGAGTGAGCTTCTGCCCAAGGAGCAGGGCTGACACCCCACTGCAGCCTTCCCGCCTACTGCCTTTGGGGAAGAAATTTCCTTTAGACAGGCTAAAAGCTTTAATCCAGGCCTGCCCTCCCCCAACGGCACCAAAGTGGGGGGCAGAACACCAAATGTCAGGAACCCAGAAGGTGGGGCTGCAGGGACCTGCAAAACACCATGGAAGGGCCCGAGCTGCTGTGGAGAAACTGAGGCTGGGAACCTCAGCAGGGATGGGCCTCTGGGGCGTACGCAGGCCAGACAAACGCTTGTGTCCTCATATTTTCATACCTGAATTTCTCACCACCTTGTGAACATCCGGGCAGGGCTGGGGTTTTCCAAGGATGTTGGAAACTAGGCCTGGAGCCCTTTTCCTCCAGCTGTGGCCTCCTGCCCAGGGTCTGGCCTCATTCAGGCCATGATGTACATGAGGGCCGCCCTTTGGAGAGAGGCCCTAACCTGGGGTGGAGGGAGATTCTCCTCCAAGTGGGAAGGAGAGGATCACGTGGGGACCAGAGTACCCCAAAAACATCTTTGGGGAGGGGAATGAAAAGGATAAATTACAGTGGGAGGCGTCTCCAAACAGATCACTTGGACCCCATCCTTTCCTCTGGGAATCCACGGCTGCCTAAGCCCTCACCTTGGGAGACAATCAAAAGGAATAAAGAGAACTCTCCACTGAGTCCTTGTGTTTCCGTTCTGTCCTGAAGGACCTGTAGGGTGGTGGAAACCTCTGGTCCTTAGTTCAGGAACAGCATCCTTGAAGCTGCCAGGTGGGAGGACAGTGCCAGTGGGCACGACCTTCCTGAAGAAACCAAGCCCAGGTGGCTGAGAAGCCTCTAAGGGCTTGGAGCTGCTGTCCACGGGCAAAGGGAGATGCGGAGAGACTGCTGTCTGAGAACGTTCCTGAAGGCCTGTGCAGATGCTAACCGGTGTGTCTGCAGAAGAGCGATTTGCAGACCGTGGATGGTGCGGTCTCTTGGGGCCACCCCGGCCTTCAGGCATGACGTACTGGCCTTGACCGCAGTCCCGAATTGCCCAGTTGGTGCAGCACCAAGCGTGGATGTTGGTGCCTGGGCAGTCAGGTGGAGCCGGACCCACACTGTTCCTTCAAGGCCCTCTGAAATGGCATCCGCGCTGGCCAGGGGAGGCTGGGAGGCACTGCTAGGCAAGGCTGGGCTCTGGGGGAGGGTCCCCAGGGTTGGCGGGATCTGGGGGTTGGCCTGTCCAGCCCACCTAGTCGGCCTGCCCTGCCCGGACCTGCTCGGCCAGCTGGGCCCGGCAGTCCAGCAGGTCATCCCGGAGGCAGGCAATGTCCTTTGCGTGCTGGGCCAGCGTGCGGTTCAGCTGGTCCACGTGGTCCCACAGGCCCTCCCTGGGCCCAAGGGACTCAGCCGCCAAGCTGTCCAGGCCCGCAGCCAGCAGGCCCAGCCTCCCACAGGTACCTTCCACTTGCGCCACCCTCTGGTCAAAGTGACCCACCGCAAGCTGCAGTTCCTGGGCTGTGTCCTGGCAGCGGCTCAGCCTGCCAGCCACACTGGCCACGCCGGCCTTGAGTTGCTCCAGCTGCCCCCGCAGGCTCAGGACCTGCCTGTGTCCGGCCTGAAGCCACGAGCCTTGGCTGCTGACCTGCTCCTGGATGGAGTGGACCTCAGCCTCCACCTTGCGTTCCCGCTCATCCAGGGATGTGTTGGCGGCCAAGAGGGCATCAGAATACTGGCTGACAGAGTCACTGAGGCCCGTGAGCGACTTGCTCACAGAGTTCAGATTGACCTTGAGCAGGGTGATCTCGCCTTGGAGGGAGCTGCCCGCTGCTTCTGCCAGCTGCCCCTGGACCTCAGCCACGGTGCCATTGAGCTTCTGGAGCAGGGCCGCATGGCTGGCCACCTGGCGTAGGAGGGCCTCGCTCCGGCTCTGCCAGGCCTTCACTTCGGCCACGAGATTGTCCAGGATGGCTAGGGTGGTCCTAGGGGTACACGAGGCCTCCAGTGAAACCAGCCGTTGTTCCAGCACCGCCAGCTCCGTCTGCACGAGGGGCCGAGCCGATCTGCCTGCAGGAGCGCTATCGTGGCTCGGCTCCCCAGCCAGCGTCAGCAGGCGTTCCTCCAGCCTCTGCACGCGCTCTTCCAGCGTGGTGTGGAAGCCACGCACACCCCAGCCCCCCTCCTGCATCCCCAGACAGCAGCCCCTGGCTCCACCCTCTGTGCTGTTGACGGTCTCCAAGCCCTCCAGCAGCCCATCCACGCCCCCCTCGAGCATGGCAGCAGAGAGCCGTGTGAGGTCATTCCCGTCGGGGGGGCTGTGGCCCCTTTGGGCCTCGGTCACTGCCTGCAGCTTCCTCTCGAGGCTGTCCACGCGGGTACTGATCAAGGCCAGCTGGCCACAGCAGCTGCCCCTGCCAGCCACGCCCAAGCCCTGCAGCCGGGTACCCAGCTGTGAGAGCTCCCGGCGCAGGGCCAGCTCCCGGCCATCCAGGCTCTGGTGCAGCCTCCGGCTGGCCGCCCGGCCCTCCTCGAACTGCTGCCGCACCTCCTGCACCTGTAGGTCGCACGCATTCTGGACACCCTGCAGCTTCTGCTCGAAGCCATCCAGCAGGTTCCCCCAGAGTCGGTGCAGCCGTCGGTCCACATACTCGTCCAGCAGCGCCAGGGAGGTGAGCGGAGATGGGGGGCTCTCCCGCAGCCGCTGCAGGTGAGCCTCATGGCCGAGGGCCAGTCCATGCACCTCGTCCAGCAGTTGCACCTTGGTCCGGAGTGTGTTGCTCACCTCTGTCACCTTGCTCAGGATCTCATCCAGAGGAGGAGTGAGTGCTCCTCCAGCTCTGTCTCTGGGGTTCACAAACCCCTCGGGGATGACCCCAAAGCCCACAGGGGCAGCAGGAGCTTTGGGGCCACCAGTCACCCTGTTGGGGTCTTCGTGGCTGGCCACCAGGCCACTGAGGGTACCATATGCTTGTGCCAGGCGCTGGACATCACCCTCCAGGCGTTCCAGCCGTTCACCAAACAGCCCTGGGCCTTTCCTTCCTGGGAAAGAGGAGGAGAGAACCCCAGGGTCATCACTGGCCTGGCTCTCTCAGCTTGTCCTGTTGCCGGGCCACCCGAGAGGTTTTCTGGTCTGAGCCAACCTTGCTGGGTATGGTTCTTCCAGCTGTGGGAGGGGGCTCTAGGGGCTCACCCTCACGTCCAACACGAGATGCACCCTCCCCAGCCCTGATCGGGCTCAGCCAGCTTGTGTCAGTCCCCAGAAACCGATCACCTTGGCGAGGGTCTCCATGGGCAGACTCACCGTGGGGGCTAGAGGCTGTTCTGCTAGAAGGAAGGGGCCTGGGGCCTGGGCCCACCTGCCCCGAGGGAACCTGGGGCTCAGGCTCCGGCTGAGGTGGGGTGGCCGCGTGGTCCGTGAGATGCTCGGGGCAGCCTTCTCCAGCGAGGCCAGGGCAGCAACGCCAGGCGAGGTCGGTCACTGTCTTGTAGCCCACCTTGTATTTGGGTCTGAGCACTGTGCGGTACCTGGGCCAGGGGCGGGCAGAGGGCAGGGCTCTGTACCTGTGCGCTGAGGCTCCTGCCTCCTGGCGAGTGACCTTGCCCCCTGGCTGGGGTCCAGGGCCACTCCGGACACTGGCAGAAGGTCTGGATGTCTCCCAGCTTCACTAAACCACCAGCATTTTTCCTTCTTCTGTGCTTAAGGTGACAGGCGGTGGGGTGGAAGCAGGCCTTGCAGAGGCTCAGAGATGCGTTAGGGGAGGGGGCAGGTAGAAGCCCTACCCCGTCTTGTTTGCTTGGGGAAAGGCTAGTGGGAATTTAGCCTCAAGACTCCCAAGACCACTTGGACACCCTGTGGCTCATACTGCCATCAGAAATTCCACTCTGGCTTTGGGGGTACCTTGAAAACTTTTGACAAAACCCCAGCCCCTCCCTCTGGGTGGATGAGGGGTACAGCACTGGAGCTGGGGCAGGCAGCCCTTCACACTGCCTGGGGGCCACTCCCTACCTGGGGGCCACTTAGTTCTTTCCCCTCCTTCCTGGCCTACTCTGGGAATTCAGCTCTGGTCCTGGAAACTGGCGGAATGGCACCTCTGATTTTGAGCACAGCGGGGAAGGCCCAGGGGTGCACGGCAGAGCTCACCATGTGTACGCTCCCCTGTTCAGCCGTGTACCTGTTTACCCACTGACACATGCGAATAAACAGGTCTGTTTTCAGACACATGTTTGAACATCTCCAAGTACATCACACCTGCATGCAACACGTCCTCACAGCCCACCTGTCTGGCTGAAGCCCCAGAAGTCTGGCTTCCCTCCTCTCACCCTTGGCCTGCCTTCTCCACGGTCACCACAACCCTCCCTGGGTCTACCCAGGGATCAACCATTGCTGGTGTTGATCCTCTGCTCTCCCCTGTCCCCAGCCCCACCCCCCCCACCCCCCCCATGCCTCTGCTGCTTCTTCCTTGCCTTGCACTGCTTCTCCCCTGGGAGCCCTCCCCTGGGTCCCCTTGGGGGATCCAACCAAGCCTGACCTGGCCCCCCGCCGGCCCCCTCCAAATGGCCTGTGTTGGGGCAGGGGTAGGCTCTTTGGAGTCCAAGGAGTTATAACTCTTGTGGAGCTGGCTGCTACCCTCAGCTGAAGGCAGGCCTGGGGCTTATGCCCATGGATCCTGAGTCGGTGGGATGGGGGTGCACTCACGTGACTGTCCCGGGGCACTTGGGCCCCCATCCACACTGCCGGTATTCAGCCTTTATGTAGTTATCCGCTCCCTCCTGTAGGACACAGGTCACATTCCTGTGTACAATGTAGGCACAGAGGGCCCTGCAGGGGGAGATGGCATCCTTGGAATATCTGGCCTGTGCCAGGCCCACTGAGGCTTCTACTCCTCCCCTCCCCCAGCTGTGGGCCTAGGAAGGAGACCAGACTCCCATCTCTCCTCTGCCCCTTATTCTTGTTCCTGGGATCCAGGGCCCTTGGCCTGGGGTCCTGCCCCACTGCTGGTCTCTCCAATCCCAGCCTCGCCAGTGGGCTGGTCACTGGGCTAAGTAAGTGCTGTACTGAACCAGGAGCCCAGTGCAGCTGCCTCCCTGCCTGGGGAAGAGGCCCACCCTGGATCCCCCTCAAGAGCCTTGCCACACTCCCCACCCTCCTCCAACTCCTTCACTGGCTCTCAACTCCTCATCTCGGCATTGAAGCTTCTGAGATCCCAACATACTGCCTTTGAGACCGCACTTCTCATCTTTCCTCCCGACTGACTCCCACCCTGTAGTTTTCCCACTCCTGCCTTTGCTTCTGGTTCCTCCCTCTCAGATCACTTTTTGTACCACCTCCTCCAGGAAGCCTTCTCTGATGTGCCCAGGCCTACTGAGTGTCAGCCATGGGCTGGGTACACTCCTCCTATAATACCTCTCAAACTCAGCTAGAGTTCACATTCAGCTAGCACCCCAGGCAGAGGCCCTAACTCACCTGAAGCTACTAAAGACCAGAAGCTGAGGCAGGGGAGGACACAAGGGCTAGGGAGGCTGCTGCCTGGCATAAGCCGACCACCTGTGGACTGCTATTGGGCTCTGGAGCCACAACACGGGCCCAGGACCCAGGAGCCCCCACCAGCTCTGCCGCCCAGCCACGTTGGGCCTCCCAAAGGGTCGCAGGGGTCCAGGCTGAGCACGGGAGGGGTCGAGCCGCCGGGTGCACGGCCTCCATCTCCTACCTGGCGGGGCAGGGGAGAGATGAGAGGCCCTGGCACGGGATGGGGGTGGCCCCGCGTGCTCCGCGTCGCGGACCGCCCGCCCTCCCTCCTCTCCCTCCACCTGGTCCACTGCGCCCGGAGTCTGCACACAGAGCAGCTGGAAAATGTTACTTCGCTGGAAAGGTTTCCGCGGGCACTGCCAGTACCCCAGCCGCCGCGCCAGGCCCCCTCGGCTTCTTTTCCTTCGCCAGCCTCGCAGGCCCCCGGAGCGTGGGGCGCCCGCCCGGGCGGGGGCTCGTCCTGGGGTGCCCGGGGCGCCCGCGCGCGCCCGGGGCAGGTGGGAGCCTCGCCCGGGCCCATCCCTCCCGCTTCCCGCCCGCGGAGCGGCCCGCTCTTACTTGTGCGGCCCCGGGCGCAGCCGCGGGCGCCATCCCGTCGTGTAGAGGCTGTAGCGGGAGGCACCGGGCGGCGCGGGCCGCGCGAGGAGCGGGGTGCCCTTGGCCTGCGCCCCCCAGAGAAGCGCCGCGACGGCGCACAGCCAGACCGGCAGGCGGCGGCGACCCATCGCGGCCCCCGGGTCTCCACCTGGCCCCGCGCGGGTCCCCGCCGGGTGTGCGCCCGCCGCTCCGCCGCTCCGCCGCTCGCCCGCCCGGGTCCCGCCGCCGGTCGCGGCCCCCGGAGCTCGCTGGCCCGGCCGCCTGGCGCTTCGCGGCGGCTGCGTCCCGCCGAGTGGCCGGCGCTGCTCGCGCCTGGGGCCGCCGAGGGGAGGCGGGAGGCGGGCTCTGCGCTGATTAGCATAAACTTGGGGCCGCGTCGCTCTCCTCCGCCGGCCCCCTCTCCGCCGCCGGCCCCCCGCCCCAGCTCCGAGCTGACGCCCGAGGGGCCGCCCGCGAGCGAGAGGTTAAGAAGAGGGCAGCCCCGAAGTGGCTGGGGCGCAGGCTGTCGCACCCCGGGAGGCCCCCCAAACACACCCATCACCCATCCGCCACTGTCTCCCGCGTGCACCCGGGCGAGAAGCAGAGCCAGAACCCTGGGGCCGGCCTGGACGCGGGGCCGTCTAAGAACGCCCACCCGCTGGACACACTTCTCTTAAAAACCCGTGTGCGCCCGGGAACCGCGGTCCAGGGCTCTGAAGCTGAGATGACCGTGTTTGGGGACGGGCCAGCAACACCTTCGCAGCCACTTCCTTGGAATAGGCCCCAGATCATCCCTGTTGGCTAGCTCTGCCTCCCCGCAGCGTCATTGTCCCAGGGTGCCCAGGACATCTGATAACTCTGCCTACCCCTCCCCGGACAACTTAACCCCTCTGTGCTCGAGAACCCTCCGCAATCCGTCTGGTGGCCAGGCTGTCCTTCTGGTTTCCTGGTGGAGTGCATCTTATCTCTGTCTCTCTCAGGTCTCTGGCTGCACGGAGTCCTGAACGCCTGTCACCCCTCCAGCCCCGCCAAAGGTGCTCTGCTTCTCCTTGTGCAACTAAAGCTCTTAGCAGGCTGGACTGCAGCACTGGCCCATTTTCAGCGTCTGGTCAAAGAAAACCTTTAGGTCTTTCTCACAAGGAGTTGCTGTTAAGTCAGGCTTCCTCCATATTTCCCTTGTGAAACTGACTCTTGGAACCCAAGAGTTGACCTTTACAGCCATCCTCATTCAATGTCATCTTGTTGGCTTTCTAAGCTCCAAAAAGCCTTTCGAATCCTGCTTCTGTCCTCCAACAGACTGCCGCTTCTTCCTGGCTTGATCTTATCCACACAGATGATCACAGCCACCTGGGTCTTTCCCCAAGTAAAGACAGGTGTGCAGAAAGCACAGAACTCTGAGGCACACCTGGAGAGGCCTCTCTCCAACCGGACTTTGAGATGTGAATTCACACCCTTTGGGGAAAGCGATGCTATCAGGGGTGCTGGACTAGG
The DNA here is from genome assembly GCF_005190385.1 of Monodon monoceros. NCBI lineage: Eukaryota > Metazoa > Chordata > Mammalia > Artiodactyla > Monodontidae > Monodon > Monodon monoceros. The sequence continues at coordinate 18,337,468 of NW_021703769.1, read as the reverse complement.
GCAGGTCTGAAGCCCACATCTGCACCCCTGCCCTCTCCCAGCCGTGCTGGCTTGCGGATCTTGGAGCAGGGGTGAGGCCGGCGCACACCTGAGCCAAGCAGGCCAATTGTTCTCTCTCCTGGGTTTTGAAATTGAAACGCAGAGGCTGAGGGCGATCCGGCTTCCAGGTGGAGACTCTATTTGTTTCCTAGGGCTGCTGTAACAAATTACTACAAATATAGTGGCTTCAAACAACAGAAATTTATTCTTCCACAATCCTAGAGGCTAGAAGTCTGAAATCAAGGTGTCAGCAGGGCCACAGGGAAGATTCCTTCCTGGTCTCTTGCAGCTTCTGGTGGTTTCTGGCATCCTTGGCACTCTTTGGCTTGTAGCTGCATCTCCCAATGTCTGTTTCTGTCTTTACGTGGCCTTCTCTCTTGTCTCTGCATGGCCTTCCTCACAAGGCCCTCATCTCTCTGTGTCTCTGGGTCCTCTCCTCCTACGAGGTCACCTGTCATTGAATTTAGGTCCCAGTCTAATCCAGTCTGACCTCATCTTAAGTGATTACATCTTCAGAGACCCTATTTCCAAATAAGGTCCTATTCTAAGGTTCTAGGTGGACATGAATTTTGCGGGAACGCCATTCAACCCACTACAGGGTCCCTGAGGGGTAGTGAGAGGACAGGCCAGGGCACCCTGTAGCCATAGCTCCGCGGGAGTTATGCGGAAGCTGAGGAAGAGAGCTTGCAGGAGGAGAATGGGGCAGAGTGGAGGGGCTATGTACTCAGGGAGAAGTACGGTGAGTTGCCATTTGGTGACTGGCTTCCTCTGTCTGCCTCCAATAACCCACTTCACTTGAGCCAGCTCCAGTGGGTTTCTGATCCCAGCAAATGATGCCTAAGACAGTCTTCATCCTCCACCACAAATCCACCCAATGTGCTCCAGACTTTAACGAAGACGTCCATCTCACTGGGCAAGATACACAGTATGCATAACATGATCTTGATCTTGTAGCTCAGAAAGTGAGAGACATCTGAGTGGAAGATGAGCGGAGCCTGGCTCTTCCCCCTAGGCTGGGTTCTGACCGCCTGGCAGCACTGCCCATCCGGCTCTGGAAAAAACTCCCCACCTCCCTGCCCCAGAGCTCTGATCCTTTTCCAAGGGGTCCCACCCCTTCCTCTCACTCCCTTCCTCAACCCAGATGTGGGACCCACAGCTCAGAGGGAGGAGGCTGGGCCTTGTCTGAACTTGGAAAAGCCCACATAACAAAGGGCCGAAAGGACAGATGGCCCCCCCCCCCGCTTCCCCCTTCCCCAGGTGGTTGACATCAAACACCATGCTCCCTCTCTAATTGGAACAGTTTCGGGAGCCAGCACTGGGGCCACATCCTGGTAGGGGAGGAGGACATGGGTGGAGGAGATGCTTGGGGTCTTGGCTGTATCCAGCCAGCGGCTGAGGTTCCCCCCCTCCCCCCGCATATGATGAGGCTACTTTGCATCTGCCAGACAGGAAACCTAGGGAGGCCAGAGGCAAGGGAGGAAGACAGATGGTCGTGTCCTCCCCCCACTCGGGCTGGAGTTTCCGCACCTGGATGGAGGTGGGCTGAGGGGCCACACACAGGATCAGGCTTTCTGTTCCCAGGGACGTGCACAGCCATATCCAGACACATCCTGTCTACCCCAGTCCACTTCCAGACACGTGCAGAAGCAGATTTTCCCAACTTTCATTAGCCACTGGTGACAGATGTGCCACCTCTCTCTTCAGGAAAAAAATGGAGGATGCCATCAGGATGACAAGATAAACCTGGACAGGAATGAGTGTAGTCTTGCATTTAGGGTTCAGGGGGGCGATCGTAAGTGGGCACCTCTGCCAGACTCTGGAGCTTCCTTCCTTCTTCCACAGCCTCCCTGGGGCAGAAGGAAGAACTGTGTCCTAAGGGCAGAGAAGACGAGAGACTGCATCCCAGGAAGCTGCAGTGAGACAGATGGTGAGTTCACACATAGCTCCTGTGGAGCCTGGCATCCCATTGCCTGCCTCCATGCACTCCTCAGAATCCGAGGCGGTTCCTCTCCCCTCTCCGGGCTCCATCCACCTGCCTCAGGATGTGCTCTCCTTTTTCATTGAGGCCCCACCACATAAGATCATTGAGAGCCTCACAAAATTTTCTGGAATGTAGCTCCCCTGAAAGAGACAGAAATAGCACTGAAACTGCTGACTTTCTGGCACAAGCCCTTCCCATCGCAGATGAGCCCCTGCCACTGGGAGAAGCACGCCTCCCCCTTCCCCAAGCCACCTGTGCAGCTCAGCCTTCCTGCACGTGAGGCACCTTTGGAAGTGCTGTGTAGCAAGGCTCTACCCGGGCCCACTCTCTCCTCAACATAAACATTAGCATGCTCAAAGCCCAGCTGCCATTTTGATTACACCCACACCTTCAAAAGAGGTTACTGTCAAATCCACATGCGTTTCAGAGCAGGAGTTTGGAGTGACCCCTTCCAGCTGGGCAGAAGCATGGCCTCTCTGGGACCTGGAGTGGGTAGTTATGCAGCCCCAAGGTGAGGGCCTGAGAGAGAGTCCAGAAATCAGGGAAATTGGACTCAGTAAAGCCCGGGTGATGGACTTATTAGAGTTGCTTAGAAGCAACTTAAAAATTGTGCAGCTGGGCTTCCCTGGTGGTGCAGTGGTTGAGAATCTGCCTGCTAATGCAGGGGACACGGGTTCGAGCCCTGGTCTGGGAGGATCCCATATGCCGCGGAGCAACTAGGCCCGTGAGCCGCAACTACTGAGCCTGTGCGTCTGGAGCCTGTGCTCCGCAACAAGAGAGGCCGCGATAGTCAGAGGCCCGCGCACGGCGATGAAGAGTGGTCCCCGCTTGCCACAACTAGAGAAAGCCCTCGCACAGAAACGAAGGCCCAACACAGCAAAAATAAATAAATAAATTACTAAATTCCTACCCCCAACATCTTCTTTAAAAAGAAATTGTGCAGTGCTGACGGGTCCTCAGCATGGACACATGCAAACCAGATGCGATCATTATGCAAATAATATGCAAAATACATGTGTGGGCCTCCCGACCATTGCAAATGCCAGATGTGGTCCTTGGGGATCCTGGGTTTAGCTGAGCCAGGCTGTGGGGCTGAGAGATGACCCGGGACTAGTCTCTATGGTGGGCAGGAGGGGCTCAGCTCTGAGGCCTTTCACACACTGATGGAAGGAACCAGACGGGGAGTCAATCAGACCTCCGATCACAAGTCCCGTGACCTTCATGGAGGCACTTCACCCCTCTGAGCCTCTGTCTTCTCATCTGTAAAATGGTCGACTACGAGGACTAATTGAGAACATTGGCTAAAGGCCCCATCTGCACAGCCAGGCACATAAGAGACACCTTTCACTCACTGAAATGCAGGACCTCCAAGGACAACATCACAGCTGTGGGCTTGGGGAAGGTCAGGGTTGGATGGGTCAAGAATCCACATACTCCTCGTTCATTCAGAATCTGTGAGAGGTCCCACTTGACAGGGGGTGTGGTGGATGCTGGTGGTACCCTGCCAGACCCCCTGTCCCTGGCCATAGCACTCACAGTCCCCACCCCCCACGCCCATTGCTAATGCCTAATGCCCACAGCTGCCCCTCCTGCAGATTGCTATTGGCTAATGAGTGCCGCCTCCCCTGGGAAGTTCCAAACCCTCCCATCCCACAGCCAGTGACTGTCTGATACAGGGATATGACGGGCTGGCCTCCTCACCTCAAGGGGACAGTCCAGCCGTGTGGTTATATCCCAGAGCACCCCTGCCCCCCAATCAGCCCACATCTAGACTCCACCTGGGATCCCCTTCTTGCTCTGCCCCTTCCCTCTCCTGCTTCCCTCCCTCCCTCCCTCCCTCCCATATGCATTTCTCCTGGGAGGCCTCCCTTCATAAATCTCATGTTCCTGAATCCCTATTTCCAGCTGTGCTTCTGGGAAACCCAACCCAACACAGGGAGACAGCCCTGCAATCAGAGAGGGATAATGAATGTGATACTCATTATGTCAAGCACCACAGGGAGGTATGGGATCGCAGAGGAAGAAGTGACCGGAGTTGGGAGAAAGGATCAGAGACATCTCCACAGACAGCCACCACCAGAGATCAACTGTGGGGAGAAAGCATCCAGGTGACGGGTGCAGCATGTGCAAGGCCTGGGGGCAGGAGACGGCCTGTGGGTTTGGGGAGCCCAGCAGAGCTCCAGTGGGGGGCCCGGCCCCAAGAGAGACTGGCAGGCGCCGGAAAAGAGGGGCCTTGAATCCCCCGCAAAGAGTCTGGACTTTACGGCAGGGGAACGACACACAGAACTGCCTCCAAAAATGTCCCTTGGCTACCACTGCTCTGAGCAGGCAGGGTGCCAGGGAGGCAGCGCCTGCAACATTCAACCACCAGGCTGACAGGGATGGGGAGGGGGATTGGGTGGGGGGAGCGGGGGGAACGGGGTGAATCCCAAAGGCTTTCAGGACAGAGAGCTGACAGGCCTTGTTGCAGTCTGCGGGTGTGGGGAGGATTCTGGAAGGCGCCAGGCAGACCAAACGTCAGACGGCACGTTAGGGTGGGGCTGGGTGACCACGTGTGGTCAAGCGTGGGGAGAGAGGAGGATGTCATGAGCCGTACGGGGCAGGGGTCTGCATTCCGCGTGCGGCCACAGGGCAGCCACAGCCAGGCTGTCCTGAGCAGGAGGCCTCGGTGAAGGTGGGCGCCGATGGGAGTGGATGGCAAGCTGGCCTGCTTCCAGCAGGCGGCCCGGGAGCTGCTCCCGCTGGCGGGGCGGATGCAAGGCCCTGGGAAGACTGGCCTGCTTTCCTCTCTCTCCTATTCATGGACACCAGAGTAAAAACCACATGGGATTACCACTGCTTACAGAGGAGGCAGGCATGGGATGGGCGGGTGCAGAGCAGCTGAGCCAGGCCGGGGAGGAAGGGGTGGTCGTTGCCATGGAAAACTCACGCTTGGGTAGGCAGAACCTGACCTCTACCCAGACACTGCCCTGATCTCAGACCTGCTCTGTCTTAATTCCTAACGCAGGGACCTCTGCTGTGCACCGGCTCCCTGCTGCAAGCACAGACAGGTGGGCCCCAGGCTCTGTGCTCAAGGCACCTGGGACTGAGAGGCAGAGGTGGCGGAGAGTTGGGAGAAGCCTGGGGTTGGTGGGGAGGTCAGGAGAGGGACCTGGGGAGGGGGAGGGGCAAGAGAATCCCTGGTGGGGCGTGAGCTCCAAGGAGAGTGGGGCTCTCTGGAGGGGATGTTTCTGGGATGGGGAGGGCCGTTTTCAGGCTGAGGACTTGGGGGTGGTGCACAGAGATGCTTGGTCTTCACCCTGTGAATCCAACTCACCTGCCACTTCCCATGTGCCACGGTCATTGTCTTTCTGCATCGAGCTGCCCTCCCAAGAGATAGTCCGTGATGCAGGTGCCACCTCCTGCCTGTGTTTGCTGAGTGGATGAACTGTGGGTCCCCCTGTAGCCATAAGGGTACAGTGGGGAAGGTGGTGGTCCAGGCAAGAGATGCTGAGGATAAGAGAGGACAGGCATTTGGAGGGAGAGTTACCAGGCTTCCAAGAGCTGGGTCAGGGCCAAGGTCAGAGTCATGGGCCAGCACCACTGCGAGGTCCCAGGCTCTGTCTCCCTGCCCGTTTCATACTTAGTGCTAGACAGTACATCTGGCAACCATTCAAAGGGCTTCCAGCCAGGGTCTGACCTCTCTGACCCCCAGCCAGAGCGGCCCACACACCTGCTCTTGCCACCCACCATGTGACCAATGGGGCCTTCCCCAGGTTGAGCCTCCGCAGCCAGGGGCTCCCACATTCCTGGCTGCACTGATGTTGGCCGGCAGCCCCAGTTCCTTTGGGAAAGGCCAGGCAGGAGGCTCCCACGGTGGGACTTTATCCCTCCCTCCCCTCCGCCGTCCGGGGGCTGTGCTGGGATTAGGGCACCCTCCTCCCCTGCTGCGTCTCATCACTGCCCATGTGGTCCAACCACTACTGAGTGCGTCTGCAATTGCAGGCCCCTTCCCTCACACCTCCTCCTCCCATGCCTCCCTCTGTCCCCCTCAGCTACCGGCCATGGAGTCCCCGGGTGGGTGATGGGAGGGGGACAGGGCAGCAGGCTGTGCTGGCACCAAGGGCGCAGAGGCCAGAACCGCTGCATGCAGTCAGGGTGGAAGGGAGGGACCTCCCTGGTGGCGCAGTGGTTGAGAGTCCGCCTGCCGATGCAGGGGATGCGGGTTCGTGCCACGGTCCAGGAAGATCCCACATGCCGCGGAGCGGCTGGGCCCGTGAGCCATGGCCGCTGAGCCTGCGCGTCCGGAGCCTGTGCTCCGCAACGGGAGAGGCCACAACAGTGAGAGGCCCGCGTACCGCAAAAAAAAAAAGAATCCGCCTGCCAATGCAGGGGACACGGGTTCAATCCTTGGTCCGGGAATATCCCACATGCCGCGGAGCAACTAAGCCCGTGAGCCACAACTACTGAGCCCGCGTGCCTAAAGCCCGTGCTCTGTAAGGAGAAGCCACTGCAATGAGAAGCCCGCGCACCTCAATGAAGAGTCACCCCCGCTCGCCACAACTAGAGAAAGCCCACGCGCAGCAATGAAGACCCAACGCAGACAAAAATAAATTTTAAAAAAAATGGATGGAAGAGCGTGGAAAGCGTCCGGGAGGGTTAGGAGAACAGGGAGCCTCAGTGACTTTTGAGGGGCTCCAGGAGGACTCCAGTTTTCCGGCTTGGGGGTCTTTTTTGCTGTGACAAGGGCAGAGAGGAGACAAAAGTGTGGAGGGCAGTCACCTTGACTTGGAGGTGCCTGCAGGTGCCCTGGAGGAGTTGGGTGTCCTGTTTGTCCATTGCTCCTTCCCAGCTGAGGTGGGGGACTGTGTGCCCCTAGGGCAAGATCAGAGCCCCCCCATACACACCATCCCACATGGATGGTGGCCAATTAGTGGTCCTGGGGACCTCACTCCTCCCAGATACTGGGGGGGGAGGGCACCAGGTCAGAGGTCGTGAGGGTTCCTTCTACCTGGGCAGCTGGCTGAGGCCCCGAGCCGCCCTTTGTTCCACTGAGCTGGCACCTCCCAGGCAAGTGCTCTACCACCACTCACCCTTTCTGCTTCGGGTCACTGTGTCCCCATCCTTTCCCCTCTCCCCGCTCTCCCCCCGAGTCTCTCCCTCCCTCTCTCCTCCCCAAACTTCCTTCTCCTTTTCCCGTAATAAGGAAGAGCCATGATTGCCCATCATATCCAGAACCCAAATCGTCAGCAACAGAAAAAGTGGTTTCCCCCACCTGGAGGGCTCTGACTTTAGACACCCAAGGTCCAGGTGGGTGGCATTCCCAGGAGGAGGTAGGAGATGGCTACACTCTGTCCTGGGGAGGGGCACCCTCCCTGGAAGGGGCTGATGGCTCCTAATACAGGGGGAAATGAAGACTTCCCCCCGCACCCCCACAAAAAAGTTTTCATAACAAAAACAAATTGAAGGTTCATAACCTGCCTGATCTGGTTGGTCCAAAATTGGAGAGAAGTTAACTATTGGCAAAAGTTAAGACCATGGGAATGAAGAGATCCCTCTCCAAAGGAGTCTGTGTGGTGTGAAAAGACAGCTGGGACGTTTAAGGTAAAAACCGAGGAACAAGAGTCAGTGAAGGAGATAAGAAAGATGAGGTCAGGGCTTCCCTGGTGGCGCAGTGGTTGAGAGTCCGCTTGCCGATGCAGGGGACACGGGTTTGTGCCCCGGTCCGGGAAGATCCCACATGCCGCGGAGCAGCTGGGCCCGTGAGCCATGGCCCCTGAGCCTGCGCGTCCGGAGCCTGTGCTCCGCAACGGGAGGGGCCCCGACAGTGAGAGGCCTGCGTACCGCAAAAAAAAAAAAAAAAAAAAGGAAAGATGAGGTCAGAGGAACAGAAGGAACTTGAAAGTGGGGAGTGGGGAGAGATGCCAGCTGAGACCAGGAGGGGAGACATTTTCAGAAGGAGACTCAGAATAGCAACAAGTGAGGGCTTGGATTTCCTGACCAAACGAGAGGGCAGTGGGGCCCTTGGCCTGGACCAAGCTGGGCTGAAACAGGATGAAGCGGTGAGGAGTGGAGACGGTGCCTGTGGGGGAAGTAGCCAGGTAGAGGGAGAGGTTGGAGGCCCAGAGGAAGGGGAGCGAGGCCCCCAAAGGGACAGGACCCAGGCCCAAGGAAGAGGATGGAAGAGGAGGGCCAGGGGGGTGCGGCAAGCAGGGCACCTGCAGGTGCAGCGGGGAGAGGCGGAGGAGCTCCTTGTGCTAAATGGCAGCTGAGGTTCTCCCCCTGGATTTGGGGTGAGGATGGAGGAATGTTTAGGCAGGGCCAACGAGAAGTGCAGGTTTGAGGAAGGGTGGCAAGGAAAGGGCCCTGGAGAGTCTGGATCACAGGGTGTGGAGTGGCCGCCAGGCCCCAGTGACTTTCCACCGACCTCAGCCCTCCACAGCTGGAGGGCGGGGCCCAAACCGAGGCTCATAGGGCTTATCCCAGGCTGTGAGTGCAGATGTGGGGAGGAGGGACCTGAGGGCCTAAAGGTTGGGTGCTCCCTCACCCAGGTTCCCAGAGGAAAACAAATTTAGAATCAGCAGAAACATGACAGTGCCTTCAAAAAGTACCTGAAACCAGGTGTGTAAATTAGTAAACACGGCTTTGCTATATGTTTTGCGGCAATGTTAAAAAAAAACCCAAAAAACCCTACAGGTTTTCAACTTGAAAGAAAAGAAAAAAACAAAGGAAAATAGGAATGTTTGGGAACCACCCAACTGGTGCTGGCATTTCCGTGGCCCTTCCTACCTGGCTGGTGTCGTCAGCCTGCCCACCGCCCGGCCTGCCTAGCTCCGTGCTTGCAAACATTTTTCATTCTTCTTCACTTTTTGACATCTTAACCAACGTTGGCTGTGGTTTCTTTCTTGGTAATTGTGATTATTTTAAGCGCAGTCTGTTGTCATTTTCCACCAAGGATCTAGAGGCTATCCAGGGAGTTAAGTGATGGTACAGAGTTTTCCAGAATCCTTAACACCTAGCACCCAAATCGAGTGATTGATACCATTCCAAGCCAAGTGTCACTTACTTAGTGAAGGTAAATACGGGTTAATATGGCCTGTCAAAAAAATCCACAAGTTTTGTGCAAACTTCAGGATTTTTAAATCTTGGAAATCGGAAAGATTTAGCATTTTGTGTTTGCCAGTTTTCTGTCATAAAAAAGTCAATCTTGAAGAAGCTAAAATATTTACCAGGAAAAGACCGTGCCTTGTCTTTTTCTGACGGTGTACTTTTGGAGTTCTTGGAGATCAGAATAAGAACTAAAGGAGAAGAAATGTTTTGATCATTGAGGAGGAGTGCCAGTTTCTACAAAAGTGTGCAAATTCTAAATAAACTGCTGGGAAAACTAAAAACTGAAATGGTACAGGGTTTGTGATAATCAAATTTCCCCAGCTTAAAAAAAAATGAGTATTGAACCCTGGAGTGGGTCCATGGAGAGTCCTTGTCTTATTCTCTCTCTTGTAGTGTGTGTTTAGAAGTTTCCATAATAAAATATATTTTTTTTAATTAAAAAAAAAGGAACAGATGGAACAACTGACAATAGATGCTGGTCTTTCCTCTTTTGCTTTCTCATTTTGGAAGCTTTACTGTATGTTGCCTTCCACGGTCCTGACCTTTCCTTTTCTGGTTTTCATAAAATACAAACCAATCAACCAACAAAAAAAACCACTTTCTATTATATGTCAACAAAGCACCAATCAATTCCTCCCACCCAGGGTCTCTTTTTTCCTTCTTCCTTCTCCCCCACCCAATAAGAAATATTTTAAATGCTTTTGCTGGCCCTTTCCCCCCTCCTCAACTCCTACCTTTTGCCAAGGTAATCCAGCACTTTCGGTTGTAGGTTAGCAATGGGTCTTATCGCATCTCTCTTCTGTTTTGTTTTGTTTCGTTTTTTAACTTATTTAGTGCTTATATTACAAATTCCATCTCATCTGTCATTATCCATTTGGAGCTAACTATACATAAATTGGTAGCTTCTCAGCTACCATGGATGGCTTCCTCTTTTCTTCACCTCATCTCCAAGCTGGCTCTTTTATTACCTGATTAGATTCCTTTGTCAGGCATTTTCCGCGGGGTCCAGGGAGAGTCTCTGGACCTTTGAGCGTCTTCCATCCCAGGTATGTAAAGGGTACCTTGGCTGGCGCAGGATGCTTTTCTCTTTTCTAACTTTAAAAATGTGTGGTTCCAGGCCGATTCTCTTAACTTGTTCTCTCATTCGGGAAGCTCATAAGAGTTTTCCCTTTAATCATGGAATTCAGGAATCTTCCCAGGCTATGCCTAGATGTCTGATTTTTTCCATCATTCCTGCCTGGAACTCCACGAGCCCTTTCAAACCCAAGTCTGTCTTCAAACCACGGAAAAATTTCTTCCTCGTTTTAAAATTATGGTTTCTCCTCCATGTGTTGCTTTTTTCCTTCTAGGCTTTGTATTATTCCCATATGATGTCTCCTGGGTCTCTCTCCTCCTAGGCTCTGGGTTTTCCCTGCATGATTTCTGTTTGCTATTTTTGCTTTGTGTTTTGCATTCTCTCTTCCATTTGGTTTCCCAAGTCTTCATCCTCTCCTCCAACTTGTTTTAAATTTAAAATCATGTTTCCTACTTCAAGAAAGTATTTTCTTTCACATCTGATTTTTTTTTAATGCTCTTATTGTTTTTTCTTTTCCATGTGGTTGTGCAGGTTGTGGTTTGACTCCTGTGATTCTGAGCAAATTGCAGGCTCTTACTCCCGGCTGTTGGTTTCCTTCGGGTGCCTATTTTCCCTTTGTCTTTGTTTTGCTCCCCAAACTTCAATATAAAATTTATTAAGTTCCACATTTTCCCCAGCTTTACTGAGATAGAATTGACAGACAGAAACTGTATATACTTAAGGTATATACAGCGTGACGTTTTGATGTATGTATACACTGTAAAATGATTACTACAGTCAAGCTAATTAATCCATCCATCACCTCACACAGTTTTCTTGGTGGTGGTGAGAACACTTACGAGCAACTCTCTTAGTGAATTTCAAGTACGGAATACAGTATTATTCATTATAGTCATACACTGTCATTCGATCTCCAGAACTGATTCATCCTGTGTAACTGAAACTTTGCACCCCTCCACCAACATCTCCCCCCTGCCCCCCAGCCCATGGCAACCACCATTCTATTCTCTGCTTTACTGAGTTCAACATTTTTAGATTCCACATGTAAGTGAGATCATACTGTATTTGTCCTTCTCTGTCTGGCTCGTGTCACTTAGCGTCATACCCACCAGGTTCAGCCAAGTCTCAAACGGCAGGATTTCCTTCTTCTTAAAGGCTGAGTAATATTCCATGGTATGAACAGACCTCATTTTCTTTAACCATTCATCCGAAATGATCCCAAGCATCTTTTCTGACCATAATGGAATGAAACTAGAAATCAGTAACAGTAAGAAAACAAAAATTCACTTATACGTGGAAACTAAACAACACACTCTTGAACAACTATTGGGTCAAGCAGGGAATCAAAAGGGAATTTTAAAAAAATATCCTGAGACAAACAAAACTGAAAACACAACATACCAAGACGTACGAGATGCTGCAAATGCAGTACCAAGAGGGAAGTTTATCCCCTTGCCTTGTTGCAGCTCTAATCACCCCCAGGGCTCAGGTCCAACAGACAGGCTGGCTGTGCCTTGTGATGCCCCAGAAGGGACTGCTCTGTGTCCCCAGGGACCGGGAGGGATTCCGCAGGTCCTCCCAGGAGCACCCAAAGCTGCCGGCCCCGGCTCTCTGGCGGATCCAAGCCCTCTCCCGGAACCAAGCAGACCTGATTCTCACCCAAGGCTGTCTCTGCTGTGGGTCCCTACTGTCCAGCCCGCAGGGAGCCAGCCCTCTTGGCCAGGCCTGGCTGCTGACTGACCTTGAGCTCTGCTGTAGTAGCACTTTTGGAGTTGGGAGGGAGGGCGGTCCTAATCCAGGAGGTTTAATTAAAAAAAAGAGAGGTTCTCAGGTTTCATGGCTGTTGAAGAGATGACTGGGATCAATCATCTCGTGCAGCGTTATAAAAATATATCAGAAAAAGGAAAAGCAACCAAACGGAATTGACTTGAATAAAATGCACTACTAGGTCTATGAGAGGACATCTGAATGTGTGGATACTGAGTGGTATGGAAATGCGACAGGCTGGGACCTGGGACCCTTTGCTGGGACGTGGGCCCCTTTGCAGCAGTGCTTGCACCTGGACACACCTCTCCTCCAGCAACAAAATACAAAGAATCTGTTCGGGACTAAAATTAACTGCGTGCATGAGCAGTTGGGGCAAATTCTGGACCTAAAAGATACAAAGAGACCAAAAAACCCAACTGCCAATTTTGAAGAGCCCGGGAGCAAAAACAGCGTGTCAGGAGCAAAAGCAGGGTACTGTGCGTGCCCTCTGCACACACCACCCTCTAAGGGGTGGGCAAAACACCTAAGCCACCCCTCTGGCCCGACCCCTGGACACACCCCTACCCTCACCCCGTATAAGAAATAAGCTTGCCTCCCCTCAGGAGGAGAACAAGCAAGGGAACCTGTTGATTGCTCTCCCATCTGCTGCAGCAGGGGCCCCAACAAAGCCTTGCATGAATTTCTTGTCTGGCCTCTAGTCAATTTCTATTGATTGGGGAAGGCCAAGAAACCTGGCTGGTAGCAGAAAGTCTGGGGGGTTTCTGTACATCTTTGGGGTCTGGTGATACTGAAGTTTTGTGAGGAAAGGAAAGGCTGTCAGAGGCTCTCAGTTCTGTTTTTGGCATAGCATGATGTACCTACCAAAAGAGTTTTGCAAACCTTTGGAAGCAGGGTGCTCATGAAACGTGCAGGAGGAAGGGGATTTCTTAAACACACCTGCAGCGGTGATGGGTGACGGACAACGCTGAGATCCCATGAGGGCGTAGGAAGTTGTAGTAAATGATCCTTCTCATTCTGCAGGTAATCGGTGGGTCCAATTGACAGCCCTGTTTCCAAATCCGAATGTATCTTTTTTATTTTAAATTCCTTTACCACACGGTAAGCTCCCAGGAATTTTTTCTCAAGAGCTTCAAAGTGAAACTATAGATATTTTCTTTGTCTTTAAAAGCCAGAAAAGATCATCTGAGAGGAATTATGAACGTTTCAAAACCACTTGGGGCAGAGTGGATAAATTACACCAAAAAAATAATTCCTAAGGACTTTAAAGTTGAAAAATAAATTTTTTTTCAGGAGGAAAAAGAACTTCGGAAATAAAATAAAATGACAGCCATTTGGATTATGTATTTCTCCTGCTGGGTCAGAAGGAAAATATTCAATTAAAATCTATTATAAAAGATGGGTTTCTAGATTATCAGATTTAAACTTGCACTTCCCTAGAAAAAATCATGACCAAGTGAAACAAATTTTTGAACTGCCCCATTCAGACAGAACAAAATAAGCAATAGAAATGGCCAAACATGTGTAAGACTTGAGCATACTGGAAGCACTTTTTGGATTCCAGAATTCACAGTGTGTTTTATGAAACTCTGAAAGCATCACTTCTGTGGTGATTGCATCAGCCTAATCGACCTCAACAGCTTGTTGATCTGACATTGATATGGTCTTCACCACCCTGCTCCTGGGTCCCAGCTATTATATGTGCCAGTGCAGGAAGCTCATTTTCTACCCTTTGTGGCCTAGAAATCTACTTTTGCTGCCCTATCACGAGAGAGTTCTGGCTCTGACGGCTGCTGACTGGGACAAATCACAACAGGGAACACTTCCTAAGTCCTTAGTCTTTCCAGCCACTGGGAACACCCTGAACTCACTAGTTCATTCAGTCTTCAAGCAACCCTTAGGGATGGGATCATTGGCCTCTTTTCTTGGGTGAGTAAAATGAGGCTCAGTGATTTGCCCAAGGTCACACAGCAAGTAAGACTCAAACCCGAAGCTCCCGACACCAAAACCAGTGTCATTAACCAAACAGGTAAACTGCATTCTGGATGGGCTCATCTGTACTCACTGAGATAAAAATGATGCACTACTTCTTTAATCTCATCTCTAAGAACTTTTCACTTCAGGAAGTATAATGTGTTTTATATACATTTCAGGATGATTAGACTTTAGAACTATTCTAAAGCTCCCTTCTGAGTAGGGCTAGCTGTGGAACGTCTTCTCTGTTGCTGGGATGACATAAAGAACATACAATAGGGCTTCCCTGGTGGCACAGTGGTTGAGAGTCCGCCTGCCGATGCAGGGGACACGGGTTTGTGCCCCGGTCTGGGAAGATCCCACATGCCGCGGAGCGGCTGGGCCCGTGAGCCATGGCCGCTGAGCCTGCGCATCTGGAGCCTGTGCTCTGCAACGGGAGAGGCCACAACAGTGGGAGGCCCGCGTACAGAAAAAAAAAAAAAAAAACATACATACAATAGAGAGAAACGTTATAAAACAATTCTTCTGTCATTAAAAAATATATTGCCCTGGCTAAACAAACTAGAATGTTTATATAATGGAATACTGCTCAGCAACGAAAAGGAAAACAGTACTTACTCATGTAGCAATATAGATGAATCCCAAAGGCCTTATGCTGGGTAAAATAAGGCAGACACAAAAGAATACATAGTGCATGAAATTCTAGAAAAGGCAAAGCTGATGTATTAGCTTGCTGGGACTGCCACAGGCTAGGAGGCTTAAACAACAGAAATTTATTTTCTTACAGTTCTGGAGGCTAGAAGTCCAAGATCAAGGTTTGGGCAGGGTTGGTTCCTTCTGAGGCCTCTCTCCTTGGCTTGTAGATGGCCATCTTCTCCCTGTGTCCTCATGTGGTCTTTCTTCCGTTCATGTGCATATGTGTGTCTTGATCTCTTCTTCTAAGGACACCAGTTATACTGGATCAGGGCCCACCCATATGACCTCATTTTACCTTCATCACCTCTTTAAAGGTCCTACCTCCAAATACAGCCACATTCTGAGGTCCTGGGGCTAGGGCTTCAACATATGAATTTTGGGAAAACACAGTTCAGCCCATAACACCTAATCTACGGTGAGAATAACCTGCACAGTGGTTGTCTCTGGGAGGAGTGACACATGGGGCTTGACTGGGCAGGGCCATGGTGAAAGTTCTGGGGCTGATGGTGAATTGTCTATGGTAATAGGGGTTTGGGTCACACAGGTATTTGCGTTTGTCAGACTTGCTGGAATCTTACATTCAGACTTGTTCATTTCATTGAATGTCAGTTTCACCTCAAAGAAAACCAAAAACAAATATTGATTTCTAGTTAATGATATGCAAGCATAGTGTTTAGAGGAATAGTATAGTGGTGCCTGTAGACTGCTTTTGAATTGACTGAGGAGTAAATAGATGGAAAGATACAGCAGTGTGTTAACAACTGCAGAATCTAGGTGGTGGTTTCATGTGGGTGTTCATGTACAGTTCTTTCAACTTTTCTGTATGTTTGAAATTTTTCATCACAAAATATTGGGGAAAAAATATTAAAAGAATAAAATTTCCACTTGAAAATATTAGCCAGACATTTCTCATAAAGCATCCTCATTGCTAGATCAAGGTCCACTCACAGAGGGAACTACCACAGCCCCATGCCATCATTTGTGGATGAATGCCCCCTCAATATTTTAGCCCCAGCCCGCCTGGTCCAAGGAGGAAGGGGAGGACGACAATCCAGGGAGAGGCCTGAGGGTGCTAGGGAGTTCTGGAGACTAACTTAGGTGTTCAGGCTCCGCGTCCAAGGAAACAGAGGTGCGGAGTTGTTAAAGCATGGCTGTTTAGCACCCAGGGCAGTCCATGATCTGTTTTCTTGAGCCATCATGGAGAAATCAGGCTTGGGGCGGGGTGTTAGGGTGGGCATGTGAATGATATGGAGTTAGCAGCACATAGTAGGTACACAAGTGCTGAATAAATATTTGAATGAAATTGGAAAGAAGCATTCCAAGGCCGTAGCCCTCAGGAGATGGTGAAGCTGCCGGGCCGGTGGGGCGGAGTCTGTCCCCGCCTCTTCCCCGGGCCCACCTCTGGCCTGGCCTGAGATACCTTGAGAAACGGGCCCAGGAGGAGCTGCCTGGCTGGTAGGTTCCTGGACAGCCAGGGTGAGGGCTCCTTGCCACATTCTTAGGAGAGAGCACATCCAAAACAATTTCTTTTTCTAAAAGCTCGGCGTTAACGGGTTCCAGATGTCTGTTTGTTATATAATGGGGTTTGTTTTAATAGCATCAACTTCCAGATGTGCAGCCTGGAATCAAGAAGCCCATTGGCCCCCGGAGGACACTGAGAGCCAAGCGGAGAGCTGCCCGGGGGAGAGAGGCAGACGTACGTGCAGGACCAGGCATGGGAGAGGAGCTGGCGGTGCCTCCCGCTGCCCACTGGGCCACTCACCTGCCTGGCAGCTGTGCCCCGACTGAGGGTGGGGTGGGGAGCATGATCCAGCCTCCTACTGGTCAGCCCTGACTCTGAAGAGGGGCCCCCGGGGAACAGTCACAGAAAGGCGGCCTGCGGGAGCATGTGCTCGGGAATCCGAGTCACACCAGTGCTGCTGGGTGACCTTGGTTACGTCTCTTGGCCTTGCTTAGCCTCACTGTCCGCGGAGGTGAAGTTGATTAACACCATCCCATCATGAGGGGTCACTGTGGAGACTGAAGCAAGGTGAGGGGCACAGAGGGGGTGCTGGGAAGCCTTGGACCTTCCTGCTTGGTCAGCGTGGAAGGGCTGGGCCCTGTGACCCAGCGCCCCTCCCCCCCCACTCCCCCCACCCAACCAGCAAGCCCTTGGGCAGCACAGGCGACATTTTCCCTGGAACACTGGAAAAGTGCCATCCGTGAAGCGCTCCCCACTTCCCCTGGTGGCTTGTTCCTCGTTCCGTGGCCCTGCAGCTCCAACAGACAGAACATTCTTCCTTTCGTGGAGCCAAAGGCGGTCTCTGTGTGACCCCCAGAGGTCCAAGGTCCATCCCTGGAGCCCTGCCGAGCATGTCTACTCCCTCTTCTACCTGAGGGCCCTCGGGTGCCAGAGGACAGTGACCAAGTCCCCCAAGTCCTCTTGCTCTCAGGGGACGGCAGCTATAGCATCCCGTGGATGAAGATTAAGGTGCCCTGAGGAGGGATGTTCAAGATCCTGAACAAGAAATATCAGAGAACCTGAATGTAGTCCCAGGAGACAGTCATGCCCTTACTCACGACAGGAACATTCAGTCCCTCAAAGAAGATAACCAGCCCCAGATTAACCCATAAAAATAATGCAAGTCCAACAAATTTTCAATCAAATGGGGGAGGTTTACAATGTGAAGTTGACATGGAAAATAAGTGTAGAATAGCTATTGTTATGGACTGAATGTCGGTGTCTCCTCACCCCAAATTCATGTATTGAAATCCTACCCCCAATGTAATGGCATGAGGAGGCAGGGACTTTGGGAGATAACTGTAACAGAAGTTAGAGCCCTCATGAATGGGACGGA
Organism: Monodon monoceros; assembly: GCF_005190385.1. Lineage (NCBI taxonomy): Eukaryota > Metazoa > Chordata > Mammalia > Artiodactyla > Monodontidae > Monodon > Monodon monoceros. The sequence goes on along the minus strand of NW_021703769.1, from coordinate 18,320,013 downwards.
AGGGACCCCAGAGAGCTCCTTTGCCCCTTTTCTGCATCATGAGGACATAGTGAGAAGTTGGCAGACTGCCTGCCCAGAAGAGGGGCCTCACCAGAACCCGATCATGCTACCACCCCGATCTCAGACTTCCGGCATCCAGATCCATGAGAAATAAATGTCTGCTGTTTGAGCCACCCCGTCTATGGTACTTTGTTAGAGCAGCCAGAACGGACCAAGACAACCATGACATCCCTGTATATGAAGATCAGTAAGGGAGGCCTTACCCTCCCAGCTGTTAAAACATATGGTGAAACTCTAATACCTTAAACAGTATGGTACCAGCACCAGAATAGCAAAGAGATAAACGGCAGGGAAAATTGAAAGTCCAGAAATAGACCCATCCACAAATGAACACAGAGTGTGGTAAAGAAATGCATTTCAAACTAAAGCAAATAGGAAATGTAGCTGGTTACCTTTGGGGCAAGGGACTTGGTGTGGGAGGATAGTGAGTGAGAGAGGTGCTGGATTTTTTTTTTTTTGGCCATGCTGTGAGGCTTGCGGGATCTTAGTTCCCCACCAGGGACTGAACCCGGGCCCTCGGCAGTGAAAGCACGGAGTCCTAACCACTGGACCGCCAGGGAATTCCCTGATTTTTCATTTTGTATCTTTCAGGATGGCTTGACTTTTCCAACCCTATTATGTATTATTCTTTTTTTTTTTAATGTCAGCATAATTTTATGTCAGTATATGTTATCTAGAGATTTTGATTCCTCTTGGGTTTTCTCCTTTGTACTTCTCTGTTTAAAGGGAAATCTAATAAGTGTTATAAAACTAATAATAAAATGATATATAACAAACTGTTGAGCCTAGGGGAGGGCTCTCACCTTTTATGTCATACATTTCCATGACATTTGGACTACTCTGCTTCCTCCTACTCCTCTTTTTTTTTAAATTACAAAAAAATTTTTTTTAATTTTTAGATTACAAGTATGACTTTCAAAATCAAGAAAAGAGGAAATGAATTTTGAACAAAATAAACAAACCAGTGCAGAAGTGATGGATTACTCACTAAACAGGACTGGACAACTGGCTCACAATTTGGAAAAAATAAAGTTAGATTCCTACCTTACACCAAAATAAACCTCAGATGGCTTAAAGATCTAAACGTTGGAAGTTAAACCAGAAAAGAATCCTAATCCATATACAATTTTAGGATAGGCAATAATTCTCTAAGACAATGTCAAATGAACAGATTAATGAATATGACAATAAAAATATGTCAGGTTTCTTTCCATCAAAACAAAATAAAGGTCAAACTGCTGCAAACCCCCCCCCCAAAAAACCAAGATAGCTATGTAACAAAGAATCAAGAATTTCAATATATAAAGAGCTCTTACAAAAATTCCCACCCATAATTTTTTTTTTTTTTTTTAATCTAAGTCAAGAATAGAGGGAATCTGAGCACAGCGAAACCTGAGTTTCCTAGGGCAGGTTGGAGGTGGGGACGGCAAGGCTGAGCCAGAGGGCTCCTTCTGATGGGAACAGGGGAGCTCAGTGGAGCAGCTCTGGGGCCAGGTTGGGTGCCCTCCATGTGGCAGGGGTTCCCTGTGCTCCCTGGCATCCACAGTCCTATCTGGTGCCAGCTTCTTCTCCAGCCCAGCCTGCCACACACCTGCCCCGCCCAGCACATCTAACATTTCCCCATTCCTTCACACACATCAGGCACTTCCCATTTCCATGACTTTTGCAAATGCTGGCGCCTTTGTCTGGATCATCCCTCTCTCATCTGTATTGGAAAAATACACCCAACGGCTCCCTGAAGTCTCAGCTCAATGTCCCCGGTCCTGCATAATTATCTTTGATCCACCCAGCCTCCCAGGGGTCTCGCTTCAGGCTCCTGCAGCACCAGCCCATCGTTCCATCCACCTAATTGCGCTTTTCTGCTTACCTGTCCTGGTCCCCTGCTAGATGACAGGGGTCTCCCTGGGCTCCCGCTCCGCGACTCCGGGTCTGCCGTGGGGCAGGTGTTCAGCTAATACTGCACGAACAGATGAATCGTACCACGGGTACAGAGCAGAGCACTTGACCTGACACGCCCCACGCTAGGTTAGTTGAGCTTCAGGGTAAGTCATTTCCTAAAACAGAACAACGTTATTAACAATAGGGACACAGATCCTTTGACTATTATGTAATTACACACAATTACATAACACATTAAAAATACATTGAAAGAGAGGTGTCTAGTTACAGCTAGAGCAAAAGAAAGACACCCACCAAGGGGCAGTGGTAGCTGAACGCACTTGAACTACTGAAAGCCATTGCCGAGTCCGACAATCATGGCTTCACACCAGATCTGTGCCAGGCTCCCCCTTCCCCTTGAGATACCCATAGTCTCGGGGCAGGGTGGCCGAGGGGAGAGAAAGAGCTATGATAGTGACATGCCCAAGTTTTGTGGCGTCACAGGAAGGAAGTGCTGTCTGTGCACGTAGGATGATCACAGCTCTCAGGGTAGACATGGGGGACCGTGTGACGCTCAAGGCCCCCAACAGTGTGCGTTATGGTAGTGGTACTGGGACGTGAGCCCACAAGGGCGGAGGTTTTTGTCTATTTGTCCACTGCTGAATGTCCAGCATCTGGAACACCATCTGGCGCAGACTAGACCTTCAGTAAATATCTGTTGACTGAATGACTGGAGGTAGTCCCGGCACAGTGTCTGGAGATGGTGCCGAAGCCACCTCTGGGTCTACCTCTGCTGAATCCTACTGCGTTAGATCACAGGGCTGTTTTTGCTGGAGGCTCAGCCTGCAGAGAACCCAGCTCGGAAGGAGCAGGGGGCAGGCTGGATCTGGGGCGGGGGAGCAGGGAGGAGGCGGAGGCACCTTCAGAGTTTGACAAGGAGGCTCACAGGGGGCCCGGGTGCCTGCAGCTGGGGGCAAGGACCACAAAGGCAGGAGGGCAAAGGGAGGAAGGAGCTCAGAGGGGGCAGCTCCAGGGACTGGGCCTGGGCTCTGCCCTCTCCCTGGGCCTGGGCAACAGAAGCTGGCAGGATGCTCTACCAGCCCGACGGCCCGGGCCCAGAGATAAAACACACAGAGAGGGCACCAGGCTCTGAGGGATCAATAAAGAGGATTTGCCTCCAGGCTCTGAGCACGGTAACAAGAACTTGAACTTAGGGCTCAAAAAAATTAGGTTCATCCTGTTGGCGAGCAACAGAGCCAGGACTCAACCTCACGTCTTTATAATTCGAGAGCCTGACCTTTTTTCACTCTGCTAAAAAAAAAAAGCAAGGCCACTGGCACAAGGCGAGCGTGGAGCCTGAGGCCAGAGCCAGGCTTTGGTCTGGGTCAGCATCGCACCAGACCTGGGGGCAGAGCCACGGGGTGTTCTGGGGACAGGGCCAGACCAGGGCTGGGGGTCGGAGTGGCTTTCTGGGCTCTGAGACAGTAACCCAGGGCTGGTGCAGGGCCTGCTGGTGCTCCCACTCCGCCCTCCATCCCTGGCCCCGCCTGACCTTCTTCCCCTGGGGTGAGGAACAGAACGGAGTGGGCCTGGCCCTTATCCTGGAAGAGCTGCAGCTGCTCCTGCCGCCCCATCCCAGCACACAAAGGCGCCTTCTTTCCCAGCATGAGGTCTTGATTGCATGTTGCCCTGAGTCCAAAAGCTCCTCTGAAGGAAGTGGTTCCCTCCCAAGGGGTGTGTGTGTGTGCGCGCGCGTGTGTGTGTGTGTGTGCGCGTGTGTGTGCGCGTGCCCGTGTGTGTGTGCTGGGTGTGAGGGAGCTGGGTCATCAGGGTGGTCAGACCCTCTCCCTCCTCCTAGGTGTGGCCTGGAACTTCTCAATCTGCATCCTTTGTGTGTATGCATGTGCATATGTGTGGGTGCGGGTCTGTATGTGTGAACACGTTCGAGCACGTCTCTGCAGTGCCTGTACATGTGCCTGTGCATATTTCTGTATACACAGCACATGCCTGTCCATGTCTGCATGCCTATGGAGCTGTGTAACCAAGCCCGTAACCAAGTACTTTTGGGTGTGTGTGTGTGTGTTTCATGTGTGTCTACACGAGACACCTGGGAGCAGGCCCCCATCTCTGCTGCCCCTGGCCATGCCTCCCCGCCCTCACCTCCGCCCTGAACGTGTGCAAGCCTCCTCCCCACCCGCAAGCCCGCCTCTGCATTTGTCTGGGAACCACCTGGCTCCTTTCAGCTCCAGGAGGAAGACAGGTTAGTACAGCTTGGCTTGTCCCATACATACTTTCCCAAAGTTCCCTGGATCCCAGCCGAACTCTATAAAAAGGCTCTCGGGGAATAGCCGAACAGGAAGGTAGAGACCCTGCCGAGGGGGCTCAGGACCCCCGCTCCAAGCTCCAGGAGGAAATGGAAGCATCAGTCAACGGAGCTTCAGCCAGAGAGAGGGCCTCGAGTCCTGAGGCTGAGCCTAGACTGAGGACCCTCCATCTGCAGGGAGGGGGACACATCATCTCAGGGCAGCAGAGCTGGCGGGGACCCCAGGAACCCCACTGAGCACAGGGAAGGAGAGACCCAGAGAGGTGCCCTGGGCCATTCAGAAACTGAGTCCCTTCCGAGAATCCTGCTGCCCCCGGAGACCCTTCTGCGGATAAACTCTGGGCCCTCCCACCCTCAGGGAGGTGGGCACTGCTCCCGCTCTCTCGGCCTTGCAGGGAGGCTCCGAGGCCTGGCTGTGCTCTCTGCTCTTGGCCTGCAGAGAGCTCACAGCTGCCGGGCTCCAAGTCGGTTAGTGGGCGTTCGAGCAGCCCCCGCATCACAGGGCGGGGTTTACTCAGCACCCACTTGACTTGGGGTGCGGGGCCCTTGGGCTGCTTCCTCCCAGCCCCTCAGAGCACAGTGGGCGGGTGGGCTTTCTGCACTGCTCTCCCCCAACCGATACCCGGGCCCCATCCTCTATCGGCACAGGGCTCCGGCTGGTGTCCCGGGTGTTGGGGGGAGGGGTGTCCAATGGGGGCAAGAAGGTCTGACCCCAAGTGAAGCCCGGGGCACAGGCGACAGCCGCTCTCACTGTCAGTGCATGGGGACGTGTTGCTGCTGCTGGGGGTGCCACAGCCACGCAGGAAGGGCAGCCCCACGGGCCCCCAGGGAGGAGGCCAGAGGTCTGCGGGGCTGACATCGCGTCCTGCTGCCGAGAGCCAGCTGGGCTCCAGGAGCTTCCCCGCCGGTCCCCACTGACAGACCCTCCTCTTGCCCTCAGGAATCTTTTTCTAGATGGGGCAAGGGGCGGTATGGGATGCTTTGCTCTTACCTGTCCCATTGTGTCCAGGCCAGGGGCTGCTTTTGAAAGTCAAAAGACAAGAGGAGATTCTTTTCTTTCCTTTCCTTTTCTTTTTCTTTTTTTTCTTTCCTTTCCTTTTCTTTTCTTTTTCTGCTCATTGCCATATCAAATCCCTGAGAAATGAGCACAGACCCGCTGACTGGCTTAGCACGAAAGGGAGGGGAGCCAGAGGGCGCAAAGAATAATCGAGAACCCAAAATCACAAGGTCAGATTTGAAGAACATTGCACCACCATAGTCGAATGGGCAGAGACAGTGCCACTTTGGATGGATGTCTTCTCTCTCAACTCCTGCTGCTTACGAGGCTGGGGTGCCGGGGCCAGCGGGGCCAGGGGGCGGGCAGTGGACCATGGTTGCTCCCTGGGCCTGTTCGGGATGGTGGGTCGTGTACTGAGAGCGCAGCTCCAAACCCTCCCGTACCCCAGTCCACGGTGGGGGGCTGCGTCTGCATCCCCACCCTGAATGGGGGCTAATCATCTCCAACTTGTCTAGGGAAAGGAAGGAAGTGGCCACAGGAGCTCAGCTGGCGGGAACTCCTCACCAGGCCCCCTGCCCTCCAGCTCTGTCTCTCAGATGCACACGCACGCCAGGAGTACAAGTTGATGGCCCTTTCCCTATGGACACACAGCTTGCTTCCCGATGGGGAGATTTGACAAGGGACCGCGGTGAGAGTTGGAGGGTCTCCCAACTGTGGGCCCGGGGACTGGGGTTGGGGGCTTTCCTCAGGCCCCTATGATCCACCTGAGAGGCCTGCACATCCCCCCACCCCAGTCCCCCCGAAGGCATTCACTGGGGATTTGGCAGCCCCCCTGGCTCTTTGCCAGCCTGGAACGTTTGGGATCTGTGAATGGAAAAGCCTGGATCAGAGCTGGAGTGGGGATGGGGGAAGGGGTGGGCCGTGGGACTGGGATCTTGCTCTCCTGGTCGGGCCTCCTCTCGGTCAGAGCCAGGACTGAGGCTTAACACCTCTCCAGTCTCCTCTCATCACTGCCTGCAAGCTCGGCTTGGACCCCTCCCCCATCCTGCTCTCCTCCCCCACTCACACCTTCAAGGTGGCCGCAGGTGAGATCACTCACTCTTTCTAAGACCCTGAGGATTCTCAGGAACCTGCATGTGCTGGGGGATGGAGAAGGGTGAGGCCCAAGTATCAGCAAGACAGGCACACGCACCCAGCCAGGACCCTAGCTCCAGGGGCCCAGTGATGAGACTGAGGAGATTTCGCATGGCTGCTTCAGTCCAGGGGGTGGGGAGTGGGTCCCATCAGATGTTGGCAGGTCCCCAGGGTCGCCCCCACGTGCGACTGCAGTGCCTTCCTGGACATTCGGGGTGGGGGGAGCTCAGTCCTCCGGGGGCTGCTAGCTGCCAGCACTGCACCGACGTGAACTCCGGAGCCTCTCCTCGTGTCCTGCTTCTGAGAGCCAGCTGAACACCCCAGTGGGGGACAGGATAGTTACCTCCCTTAAAACACATCCTGATTCTGCTTTCTCACATGTCACCTGGGGGCTGTATCGGAAGCCTGACAACGCCCATGGCTCTGCCATCGCTCAAGTAGCAGACTTGTTCCCAGTGCCCTGGATCCAGCCCGTCAACAGACATTTGTCTGCCCCTGGAGTTTCTGAAAATCTGAACTTATTGCATACACTTAAAAATCTGGGGATTCTATACAAATATCTGAATTTCCATCCTCTGTTGAAAAACAATCACAGTATCGGGCAACACAGAGCCCAAATTCCTCTATGGCACCAACTGGCTGCAGCTGGTAGCCGCTGCCCCTTACTCAGGGCAAGAGGTTTCCAGTTGCCATCGGTCTTACGTTTAAGTCTTAAATCTTAAATTTATTGCCTTAACTCTGGCCTGTGTCACTCATGTATGTCACCTGCCTCACCCGGGAGGCATGCGAGTTTACGAACACTGCAATATATTGAATAAAAGGGCCCATGAGCCACTGAGGTCTCCCCAGAGGGACACATACCTGTTTCTTAGTTCTCCTTGGGCATGGCGATTCAGGTCGGGACACATGCCCACAGCTCTCTGTTTTTTCCATCACTGTGAAAAACACCCAGCACGGCTCTCTTCACCCAAGAGTCATCCCCCCAAAAAAGGATGGAGGTGGATGGGGCTTGATTTATTCTAGGTAAACCCTTGGCACAGCTTTAAAACTCCTTTCTACACTTTTGCCCACTTGCATTGATGTCAAATTTACTAGGAAGCCATTAGCCGAATCGCCCATCTTCCTCCCCTGAAAACTGCGGCACTTTCTCCCTCCCGAGCCCTCCCCCTTGTCATCGCCCACGTCTGCGCCCCGGCAGATGCTCCCCATGCACAATCCATGCTGGCCGGCAGGAGCCTTGGATCCATTCAGTGTCTCACGTCCCTCTGCCTGGTGCTGAGTCAGGAGACGGCAACGTCCGGCAGATTCGGTAGTTCTGTGGGTCAGTCCTGTCCCCCAACCAGACTCTGAGGGCCCCAGCAGCAGGGTGGTGCCTGATCTGATCTGTGTCCGGAGCACAGCCCAGCCTGCTGCACAGCAGGACGGGCCGGAAGTCCCCAGGCAGTGTCCTAGGGCCCCATGCCTTTGGGAGGCCAGTTCACCAGCTCTCTGTCACAAGAGGGTCGAGCTGGCCATGGGCTGGGGGGCCCTTTGAGGTGTGCCGGCTGCCCTTAGTCACAACGTGGGAGGGTGTGTGACGGGAACTCACTTGTCCCTGCAGAGACTTGGTCCCAGCTGCTCTTTCCTGTTTCCTCTGAACTCGGCTTCCAGGATGTGGCTGCCAGTAAGCCTTGGCTAGGGCACCCGCCGGCGGCTCCCAGCCACTGCTGCCTTGCACTCAGCTCCCCGCATCTGGCCTTCCTGTTGCCTGAGCTCCAGGTGGGACCACGACCCAGGCTGGCCCATCTGCCAGGCCCATCTTCAGCCCACCCTGCAGGTAGTCAGCCCGCAGCCCCTGACGGAGGACCGTCTTGGGGGCCCCTTCCCACGGCGTGGGTGGTTTTGCATTCTGGTCCTTAACCCACGTCGTGTGTCTCCTCTCTCTGCCTGTGTCCTCCGAACACGCGTCTTCCTGCCCTTGTTGGGTCCTTTCTCTAAAAATTGCTTCTCTATCGCTGGCAGCTTCGCATCTGTCCTCTGTCTTCCTTCTTCTTCGCCCCAAATAGGACATGGCGTGGAGGAGAGAGAGGGCAGGACAGGCGGCTCTGACTTTTCCTCTGAAGTGAAAGGATGCCCTGGGGGTTTGGAGGCGGAAACTCGAGACAGGCCCCGAGTCCAGCACTTCTTTGAAGTCTGTTTTATCTCAGAAGTAGATGTCACTCTTCTATACTAGTGTATGGTTCATATTTATACAAAACCACGTCTGAATAAATATAAAAATACTTAAAATGACTTAGTTTTTGCACTGAATCTGTGAATACAATGGATGCTCTAGGACAGGAGTCTGCAAGCTTTTTCTGTAAAGGGCCACAGAGCAAATATTTTCAGCTTTACAGGCCATGTGGCTCTGGAACAGCCATTCAAGCCCGCTGTGTGGGGTGGAGCCAGCCCCGGACAGTACGTAAAGGAACGTGGCTGTGCTCTAAGAAAACCTCGTGGTCTCTGAAACCTGAATTTGGTATGTTTTTCATGGGTCGTGAAATAGTATTCTTTTGACTTTTCCATTATTAAAAAACATAAAAGCCCATTCTTGGCGTGTGGGCTGTACCAAACCAGGCAGTGGGCTGTGTGCTCTAGGAAGACTGGGAGGGGCCTGCGCTTTTGGATTCAGACGCCCCTCTAGGTTGCTGTCCTTCCACTCATGGTGCCACTGGGGGAGGTGACAACCACCTGGGCCTCGTCCTCGTCTGGGGAACACGTTTCGGATGAGATCATGGGCGTCGAGGCCTGGCACAGCGGGCCACAGAGCAGGCAGCGGGAGGTGGTGCTGGGGACCCTTAGCGGACGTGAGGCTGGGCCTCGCGGGGGAGGGGAGGAAGGTCACCAGGGCCTGGTGGGTGCAGACGGCACCCTAGGGCGAGAAGCGAGCAGTTTTCACACTAAAAAGCCAGACCGAAGCTCTCACAGTTGGGGTTTCTGGTCCTGCTTTCCAGGTCCTTACTCAAAGCTTGGGCTGAAATGAGGCTCTGGCCTTTGGAGATGGTCTGTTTGCAAGTTGCCTCAGCAAAAAAAAAAAAAAAGTACAGTTTGGGAATTCCCTGGCGGTCCAGTGGTCAGGACTCCTCGCTTTCACTGCCGAGGGCATGGGTTCAATCCCTGGTTGCGGAACTACCCGCAAGCCAAGTTGCCTCTCTCTACTCTTAGCCTCAGAGGACTCCTCCCCTCCCCCCAGGCCCTTCTGGCAGAGCAGTTACACAACCCCCTGCCAGCCTTCTTTTCCACCTTCTAAGGCTGGATGCCTCCCCTTGGACCCAGGCTGGGAAGTCCAAGCACCCAGACGCCATGACCGCCCCCAGGCTCGCACAGCAGGATGCGAAGGAAACGCCTTCTTTCCTGGGTGACCTGGCTCCTCTGGCCTCAGGGCTGCCCACTGTAGCCAGGGGGCCACACGGGCCAGATCAGCCCCTCTCCCCTTGCTCATCATCCCTGTGTACTGCTGTTTTACAAAGTTGCACTGAGGGTTAGCCTCCTCCACGCCTCAGACCAGATGCCCACCCTGACTCCATTATTGGCCAGTTTATGGCTCTGGAATTGGTTTCTCTGTGTCCCCAAATCCCTTGCCACTTATCAGCTGGGTGATTGGGTGTTACTTAGCCTCTCTGGGCCTCAGTTCTCTCATCTGTAAAATGGGTGTAACCTCAGTGTTACTGTGGGGATTGGGAATATGGCCATAAAGCACAAGCCCCACTCAAAGAAGTTCCTAGTAAATGTGCGTCATTACATTAAGGGACCGGAGAAAACAGGATGCCTGGTCCCTTAATGGTTTGAAATTTAGATAAACCAAAAACACCTCAGCATAATTACCTACCAGATATTGCATGGGATATACGTGTACCAAGAATATTAGTTTATCTGAAATTAAAATGTAACTGGGTGTCTTTTTTCCCCTAAATCTGGCAACCCTACCCCAACGGAGGCTACACAGACCCGGGAGCTGCCCTGTCCCCCAGCCCCACAATAGTCTCCTCACCCCTTTAGTTCACTCTGATCAACGGGCTTGCGTGAAAAGGCCCCTTCTTGGGCTTCCCTGGTGGCGCAGTGGTTGAGAGTCCGCCTGCCGATGCAGGGGACACAGGTTCGTGTCCGGGTCCGGGAAGATCCCATGTGCCGCGGAGCGGCTGGGCCCGTGAGCCATGGCCGCTGAGCCTGCGTGTCCGGAGCCTGTGCTCTGCAACGGGAGAGGCCACAACAGTGAGAGGCCCGCGTACCACAAAAAAAAAAAAAAAAAAAAAAAAAAAGGCCGCTTCTTTCCTGTGTGTAGGGTCATAGGGACAGAGGCAGTCAGAAAACCTGTTTCCTGCAGGTGCTTTGAGTCCAACCACAGATCTACTCTGTACTTGCCTCGGGGCTTGGAGCAAGATCCTCCTCACCCTTGATTCCCCTGCTACACCCCTAATTTAACTACCTTATCGTTCCGGGACTGGCAATCCTCACCTCCCCAGCTATTTAAAAGGAGTAAAGGTACACGACTCAAATATAACAAGCAGTTGTACGCACTTGACATTTATCATTTCCATCAACCCCATCAACAACCCTATAGGTTCAAGTTATAATTTGCCCTGTTCTACAGAGGAAACTGAAGCTTAGAGAAGGTGGGAATGCTGCTCCTGCCTCCGCCAGGGGAACCACAGCTCTTCCAGGGACTCCACTCTCCTCCCCCCGCCCCCATCCTAGTTGCTCCCTTTGTCCTTTTGACCTTGGGAGCTCAGGACACCAGGATGGGCTTCCACAGCACCAACTTCAGTCATTTCCAAACGCATCGCATCGCAGGGAACACCTTCCTCATAGGAGCCGGTACTTTATTCATACCTTTCCCTTATTTCCTACCTTACCCCACGGATACCCCGCTGAGCGTGGATTATGAGGGTGGTCATGATGCCGGCCACTTGGTAGCACAAGCCGTGTGTCCTGAGGACCTGCCCTCACGCTCCTGTCCCTCGGAGACTGGGTTTTGAGTAGCCACGGTCCAGAACCAAGGTGACAGTCACTGAGCTGGGTGAACCCCACTGCTGACCTGAGAAAGAGGTCCATTTGTGGTTTCTAGACCCGGCAAATGAATCAGTAATTCTTGCAAGAAACCATTTTAAGGTATAAATGAATAGAGCATAAGGTTTTCCAGAGGGTATGACACAACTGTTCCATGTTTCCCGGTGCCAATTTTCCCAAGCGTAATTCAGTCAGAGCTGGTCTCTGAGGCTGAGGGGTCCCAGACTAAGTATCACAAAGGTTGGAGTGTCCTGGCCTCAGGCTGGTGGGGTTGGGGGGTTGTCTATCCCAGCTCTGTTCTCTGTGGTTGAGATAGCTTTCAGCCTCTCCGTTGGCTTTCGTGAGGCAGACTGGACGCCAGCATCCCTCTACCCAGCAACCAAGATGCTCTGAGGACAAATGAGGTCACTTATGGTAAACACGCACGAAACATTAGAACACTAGCCCAACGTACATGACTAATTGTACTCTCCTACCCTCATACGAGGAGGTAGAATCTACTGGGGCAGGCTTGGAGGTCAAGAGTGAAACCAAGACTCTTGACAACTTCTACCCAGGAGGGCTCCACAAATCTAAAGATCTACAAAGCAGACTGTAGCAGAGGGCCGTCAGGCCTTCTGGAACCATGGCCCACCCATGCTCCAGGCTGTCCATCCACCACCTGTTGGTACCAGCAAGAGACCCGACAAGGGTGAGGCTGGTGGGGCTCCTCAAGCTCAGCCTCACCAAGACTTTGGCAACTTCCCTGCCAGCCTCACTGCTAACTTCTGACACAGCTACCCAAAGCTAAGGATCACGAAGTTCTTAACAAGCCGCAAGAACTTCAGCTACTGAGAGGCATTTCTGTGTTTTGGGGCCTGTTCCAACCCACAGAGGTTCCCTCTTGAAGCCCCAGGTGTGTGACCTGAGGTGGGGCCCATGAAATGGGGCTTAAGAGGGTGGAGGCATCAGCTGCGAGCGTTCAGGCCCCAAGTCTGGGGAGTAGGTGCGGTGCTGCACCCCCTTCTACGGCATCTGTTTTAACTGGGTGTTCTGGTAGCTCAAGAGATAAATCAAGCCAACCCTCATGAATGATAGTTAACAAGCCCCCAACAGGGTGCCCGGCATAAACTGGGCACCTAGGAAAGACAGGGGATTCCTGTGTGCATATGATGCATTCATAAAAATGCCCAGGCAGCAAGAGACATCCAAGTGCCACTGAAGTCCTCAAATACAAATTTGACTTTTGAACTTTTTTTTTTTTTAAATCCAGGATCAAGACCACAGACAATTTATTATGTAAGACATGGGGTGAAGAATGATCCAGGAAGGTTATGGCTGTGAGTGACATGGAATTAGATGAAAAGGCTCAAGTTTGCTGAAGAGAGTTTAAATTTGGCTTTTGCTCTTGGAAACGTCAAAATAATCATAAGAAGCACTTATGCCTTTTACAGAGCAAGTAATCCACAGAGTGTCATTTTCATTTTGCAAACAGGGACACAATAACAGTCAAAGAGAAGCCTAAACACCCAGAGAGTTAACATACAGGTTCGATAAGATATAACACGGGATTTAGCATGCTGGTGGGTTTTTAAATCAAATCCATAATGAACCCTGTGACCTACTGTAGGCTCTAAGTGGAACCTGGGGAAAGCAGCTTTTCCAAACAAAACAACGACAACAAAGAAAACCCAGGCTCTGCTGGATGTCTATAATACTCATTTGCAGTAAGGCTTTCAAGATACATGAATTTTTATAGCATTTGTATTTTAAGGATTTAGGGCAAATACAGTTTTTTTTCTACTTGATAAAAAGAAAATTAGTACTTAAAAGGTTCAAAAAATATATCAATTGAGTGATTTTTTTTTTTTACATAAATAAATTATATTGATTTTCAGGATTTAACAGCTGAAAAAACCTCTTCTGCTTCCACTGGAGGCAAAACTGAACAAAATGTTAGTTAAATAGAGAGAGCAGCATTTCTAAGAAATCTGTTGTCAGCATTAGAGGTCATCTATGCTACAAAGATGTCATTAAATAGAATTTGTTCAATTACTGGATTCTTTCTTCTTATATGATCAGTTTATAGAATTTCTGATTTATAACTCTGATTCATAAAACTGGGACTCCAATTTTTGAAAATACAGCTGATTGATTTTTTTTTTTTCCGGCCACGATTTAACAGACTTCTTTGAGATGCTCATTTTGACATTTACATAATTTATAATCCCAAATGTATAAAAGACAATGACAAAAGCATCATAAATAAATAATGCAAACTGAAATAGTTACGTCAAATTTTTGGACCTTCTGATAAATTATAGCAAAACTGTAACAGAAAAAGTAAAAAATACAGTAAATTGTGACAACAAAAGGTGAAACTGGTACTAGTAACACTTCCAACATTTCTGACGGTCCTGCACAGCCCTGTGCCCCTGGGGATTGAACCATGAGCTTCTTTCAAGTCTCAGAGTGTGAACTGTGGGTGAAAAGTGACACCATCAGAAGGGAGGGACCACGTGGGAGGGCGAAGGAAAGCAGGTGAGGGTTGCTGGGGCCGGCGGGTTCTTCCGGGCCTGGCCTGGGCAGCTGAGGAAGAAGGGGGAATAATGTTAATTTGCAACACGGTCTCCACTAAATTGATGCTTTGGGATCTGGGTCCGACTGTAAAATATAAACCGAGTAGAGAAAAATCTGGAGAGAAGAAAAAAACTTTTCACAGTCGCATTCCAAGAGGTGGTACAAACCTCAAACCCTGGCGAGTCTAAGAGTGTTGAGGGACTGTTTGCTTTGCAGGCTCCAGAAAGAGCCTGATTCTTGGCGAAGGGGAGCGTGAAGTTAGGAGCCAGGAGGCCTGGCAGTGGCCAGAGCAGTCCCTAAGAGGCCTCGGCGGGGTCACAGCTAGTCGTGCAGTCCTCCACCCCCATCGTCGCCGGCAACGGCTCAAGGTGTGTACAGCTCTCTCGTACTGAGAACCCCCTGTTAACTTGGGAGAGGGGGGATGCGTGTGTATCAAGTAATGCCCCATTGGTATTTCTTCTTGCTGCAGGTGCCTGAAAACCCACAAAGGTGTTACTACCAGTAAGGTTTCTGTTTTAGAAAGAAATGAACATACGTGGTTTCAACCATTAATTATATACTTTTGCCTATCCTACTCGTTTAGTAATCATGATAAAACTGGGAAATATTTTAACTAAAAAATATGCACCAGCACTTCTTCCTCTGTGCTTTTTGGTTCCCCAACACATTCTTCCCATTCAGCACAGCTCATGGAAAAAAGAGCTGCTCTCTGCCTCTCCTTCGGCCCTTCTTCACTGGTAAATCCCTAGACGGTTTTCCTTTGCCATTTTTCCTCCTCAAATAAGTGGGAAACTTGGAAGAGAAGGGGGCAGGGCGTGTCCCCACGTCTGCACTAACTACGATTGCTGGAATGAACGACTGGGTAACGGAGTGAGGATTCTGCGCCTCCTACACTAGGTCAACGACACTTAGCTGATGACGTGGCAAGACCCTGTGACTATTAACATCTGTTACCATAGTTCTCAGACAGGAAATCAGGTAGGTAATAGTACTTATGGAAACACAGGTTCTTATGACAGTGAAGTGAGGGAAGTAACAAACCTTGATGGGATAAGAAACTTACAAGTCATAAGAATTTCTTCAATGAAAAAGTTCTAATTGGTGACACTGTTAGAGTCTTGGGGGCCCCCTTCGCCGGCCTGTGCTGCGTGTCCTCTCTCTGGAGGCGCGGGGGCCCTGGATTCGGGGCAGCTCTGGGCACCGCCCGGCTCCCTCTCCAACCCGGGTGCAGGCTCTGGGCTGGGGTCCGGGTTGTCCCCTTTTGTTTTCTTCCTCATCCTCTTCTGGCTCTCCAGACCTACTATTTCTGAGTGTCTGGCCTGCTGCATGGCCGGCAGAGCCATGCCCATGCCGGGGGAGACAAACATGGATGGGTAAATGAGTCCGGGGGACACTCCTGGGATGAGAAACGGGTTAAAAGCCACAGGACTACTCGTAGTTATTGGAGGTTCGGCCTGATCGGAAAATGGACTAGGACCGGGCTTGTCTTCGGCTGACGTGTCCGTTTTGACATCACGGCCGCTGGGCTGGTCTTCTGCAGTCTTTTCAGCCGCCAACGTGCCACTCTTCGTTGTGCTTGACAAAGGCGCTGGCACAGCCGAGGCGCAGGTGGTGGTCATGGGGGCGTTGAGGAGCCCTCCGACCCCAAACATCTGGGGCACGGCGGCCATCCCCGGCAGCACCATGGGCAGCATGCTCAACGTGCTCTTGACCTCTTCGCCCGTGGGCATCGCTGCAAAGCTGGCCGGGAACCCCACCAGCCCCGTGAGGGGGATGCTGGGCATGTTTCTCATGTTCTGAAGTCCGACCAGGTCCATCCCAGCGATCAGGCCGTTCATGAAGAGAGGCCCCATCCCGGAGGGGGAGTCCGCCACGAGGGCGGGAGCCTTCAGGAGCTCGCTACGGGGCCGCCTGCCCCTCCGGCGGGGGCCTGAGTCTCGGAGAACAGGCTCAGGTAGGGTGTGATTGAACTTGTTTTCCGGGAGAAACCCCTGAAAAAGGACGAAGAGACACAAGATGCTGAAGGTTACTGGATGGCGGGTGAGCAGCTGGGGGCTCCTCACCAGCCTTTCCTGTCCGCCTGCCCACCCTGAGCTGCACAGCTCTGTGCCTCCCTTGAGGCTGAGAGCCTGAAACCACCGAGCCGCTTCCACTGTGCTCACGGTAGAGGGGCACCCGCCCTGCGGAGTGGCTGCCGGAGCACTGGGAGCTGGAACCAGCCAGAGACCTCAAGTCTTAGTCGAGACTTTTTTTTATTGAGGGATAACTGACATAATATTACAGTAGTTTCATGTGTAAAATACAAAAAAGGACAACTTCATGAGTTTCCGTGTCATCCTTGCACAGGGCTGTGCCAGTCTTCTCTGCTTCACCCTGATCTGAGCGCGTGTGCTGCCGAGGCTGGCAGTCGGGACCTGCGGCTGCGACCCCTCGGCCAGACCCCACATTCGCCTCCCTCCTGACACAGGGCGGTTTTTAACTGAAGCCACAAAGCAGGACAGGAGGATGGGGCTTGGGAGCAGGAAGATCTCAGTCCTGACCTAAGCCCCCAGCTGTGGGGGGAGAGAGGACAATGGCACCTAAGTCAGATCCTCAGAAGACGCCACAGGTCTCTGCTTAAGAGGCAGTCACAGCGGCAGGTAGTGGGCGACACGGGTCAAGCTCTCAGCGGGCTGCGTGCACATGTGTGCACATCTGCCCCGACATGAGGAGTGGCTCATATGCACTGCTCCTCTCGGTAGTGAGGGCCTCAGCAGTGAGGGAAACTGGCCGTCGGAGGTGCTAACGAAGGGGGTGGTGATACGGAAGAGCGGCAGGGCTCTTGGCTCTCTGCTCTTTTTGGCGGTAACACAAAACAAGTATCTGCCCTGTGTCGGGCGCTGGGCGACGGGCTCTGTGTGTAGGATCTCAATTCGTCACCACGCCCACCCTACGAGCCGCTACTACTGTTACAGCCATTTTACAGGGAGTTCAGAGGTTCATACACACATGAAAAACGTGCACTTGAATGTTCCCAAGTCCCCAGGAAAAATGCTATTTTTGAGGTCTTGTATTTGTCCTTCGAAGAATTTCCCAAAGAATATTAAAGAAAAACCAGGTCATCATGGACAAAAAGCTTTACGATGGTGAACTTTGAGGAGAAAAGTCTTCTCAAAAGGCCTTGGTTTAGAAAAGCAGAAGAGGGAATTCCCTGGCAATCCAGTGGTTGGGACTCTGCACTTTCACTGCCGAGGGCCTGGGTTTGATCCCTGGTTGAGAAGGAATGAAGATCCCACAAGCTGCACAGCGTGGCCAAAAAAAAAAAAAAGAAAAGTAGAAGAGGGAGAAACCTCTGGAACCGCTGTGTTTAGTCACCTTTCTTTCTCACAAATCAAGAAGGGCAGGATTTGCCCCCAGGGCACAGTTGGTGAGTGACAGAGGCAGCAAGAACCCAGGCCCTGTGGCCCTAGCCCACCTGATTCTCACACGTGACCAGCCACCGGCACTTTGAAAGCTGGTTTGTCCTCAGCTGCTGCTTGGGTCTGGGGATGATGCCTGGGGAGCTATTCCTGCTGGTTCCTGTCTCTAAAGAGAGACGGTCGGATGTGATGGACGGAGCCAGGCTAAAAGTATCATTTCTCACTGGTCTATCTTGAGCCCATCAGTGCAGACTGCCTCATTCTGGAGAGACCACAGCCTCAGGCCCCTGCTGGGAAGCCCATCTCAGCCCAGGGCCTGGCCACAGTAACCACCACTCGACTAACAGGCTTTCCAAGACCTGTTCCCTGTAGCCCAGCCACAGCCGAGAGACAGGGGAAGGTCCCAGCTGTGTCTTTTCCCTTTATACTCCCAAATGCTCATCCTCACCCTCCTCATTACTCTCCAGTGGGAGGGCCTGTTCAATCTTAGAAGCCTTTCTGTTGGGAAGAAAAGGAACCTCGAACTTGATGAATAACGCTCCCATCTTCTTTTCAAACAATCTGCTATATATAAAGCAGACGTTCTTTAACATGCTTTACTTTGAGCTCATCAGGGCATCTGGGGCTGGAGAGCTCACTTCGGGCAACCTGCATCCTGCAGGACCTTTGGTCCCTGTGGCCTTGCTCACCAAGTTCAAGTCGCACTCCTCAGGTACCAGGATGTCCCCACCCTTGTTGGGAACCACTGATATAGACAACGCTGGGCCCTTTCAGAACCGGGGACTTGCCCAGAAGGCGCAGGCTGGCTGCCCCCCTTCAGCGTGGGGGAGCAGCAGCAGAAAGGCCCGGCTGAGGAGGGCAGTGCTTCACCCCCTGCACGGTGAGGCGAGCCGGCAGAGGCAGTCGGCCCACCTCTTCCTGCGGGTGCAAGCATCACCCCAGCCAGCCCGTGGCTGCCCACCCAGGGCCGACACCCCTCCCAGCAGCTTGGCGACCACACACTGCGGGCAAGGCGGGCTTTGGCAGCTCTCCTTCTTGGTAATTACACCCTGGGAACTGACCTGCTTCCTCTTCCTGGGGAGGCTGTGGGGAGGGCAAGGAGAGGCAGACAAGAAGGGGCAGACGCTCAGCAACGCTGCAGGCGTGGATGACCGCACGGGCCCTCCAACCCTAGAACATCTTTCTTCACCAATACACAGCAGCATTTATTCCAAAGCCTGCGTGTTCCAGCTCTAAAACTTAACTCCTGGGCGGAGGCAGAGAAGGGGGTGGTGACCAAAACCTACTTACTCCTCCCAGGAAGGTGAGTAGGCTCGGCCAACAGACATTCCCTGAGTGGAAAGAGGCCTAACAACCAAACGCAGTATGAGGACCCTGGTTTAAAAGTCCTAAGAACAAAACAAAGCAAAACAGAAACTAGCCCTGAAAGACATTTCTGGGACAAGTGGGGTAATCAGAATATGGGCTAGTTACAACATATTACTAATAATGACGTGTGTGATGGTGGTAATAGTGATGGGGGAAAACACTCTCAGGAGACACATCCTTAAGTATTTAGGGGTGACATGGCATCTCTGCAATTTACTGTCAAATGGCTCAGCAAGAAACAAGCAAAAAGAACCCCCACTACACACAAGTATGTCAAACATAACTTCACATATAAAATAAGAGGCATGTGCGTGTGCGTACACACATTTAATGATGAGCGACCACTATGTACCGGGCGGGCATCCTTTTTTTTTTTTTGGCTGTGTCGGATCTTTAGTTGCAGCACGTGGGATCTTCGTTGCGGTGCTCGGGTTTCTCTCTAGTTGCAGCGCTCGGGCTTCTCTCTAGTTGTGGCGTGTGGGTTTTCTCTCTCTAATTGTGGTGCATGGGCTCCAGGGCACATGGGTTCTATAGTTTGAGGCACGTGGGCTCTCTAGTTGAGGCACGTGGCCTCAGTAGTTGTAGCGCATGGGCTTAGTTGCCCTGTGGCACGTGGGATCTTAGTTCCCTGACCAGAGATCGAACCCGGTCCCCTGCATTGCAGGACAGATTCTTTACCACTGGGCCACCACGGAAGTCCCCCAGGGGGCATTCTTAAAGCTGAGTTCCGCGGCCTGACTGCAGCCTGTGTGATGCTGTCTGTGGGGCTTGGCTGCACACTCGGCAGAAAAGGCTAAAGGCAGGAAGAAGTTCCTTGCGGGATCTGAACGTGTTTCTAGGAGAAATGGTAAGGTGTCTAGGGGACGGACACAGGGTGCAGCACACCCCAGAGGCTCCGGTCCCGAGGACCAGGCAGACACGTGCTTTCTGTTCAGGCCTTACTGCAGGCAAAGGACCCCGAGGCAGGGCCTGAGTTCATTTAACAAAGGAGGGAAAGCACACCTCTGGTGAGAGGCTGGCTCATAAGGACAGCTCAGAAATGAGTTTTCTGGCAGGGGGTCAGCATCTGCAGGGGAGTGATGAACATTAATTTCCAGAGAACGTGAGGGAAATTGTTAGACATGTAGAAAGAAATGAGAAAGTCAAGGGGGAAACCACGTCCTTAAACCAAGAGGTCAGAGACTCCACCAAGTAAGGACTGGGGTTGTCTCCTGACAAAAGGAGAGCGAGGGGCCGAGCGAGACAGAGGGATGAGAACCGATGTGGAATCAGTCTGTACAGCACGAGCGGGTCTAAGGTGTGGGTTCCCGAGGATAAAGCAAGAGAGGGGAGCAAAGGGCAGCTTTTCCAACGCAACAAACCTAACAAGCAGTGGGCCCCAGCCTTCCTCCCCGGTGGCCACGGCAGCCTGTGGGGACGAGCGAGGGCAGTGTTTGTCGGGCTGCTGGAGGAGTGACCCTCCAGGCGACCAAATCAGAAACAAGCTCCTTGGGAACATTAACGAGCAGGAAATGACTAGGGTGGGTGGTCTCTTGGAATTAAAAAAAGAAACGGCATCCAGGAAATCCCCCTAAGAAGGAAATTCATACCCAGGAAAGCCGTAGCTGGCAGAGCGCTAAGAAAGGCGTTCAGGAGAGCCTGCCAGTTCAGAGGACAACCCGGGGAGGGCAGAGCCCCACGAGGATCCTCAGAAGCGCCCTATTTGGGCAGAGCGCACTTTGAGGAGGTTAAAAGCACATTTGTGTATCATTTGCCCAAGCTCAACACATTTTGAGGTTGAAATGTTATCGCCCCCTAGAGGTTACGAGTTTTCTATTCCAAATTTGTACTCATCTGTAAACTATAATTAACTCAGATTCGTTCCACTACAAGTATCTGCAGATGTCTTTGAAGTCGCTTCCAGGCTCATGATTCTATAATAGGAAGAGGGCAATGCTTGGAGTCAGCTGTTTTTCATTGCCAGCCAGGACGGAATAGGAGGAAATGTCTTAAATGGTAGCCAGAAAAACTTTGATCGGAAAATGAAAATTTCCAGTAATGAAGTTCGTTAAACACTGGAAACACACTCCTGATAAGGGTTAAAAGGTATTTTTCCCTGAACTGTCTAAAATGGGGGCGGTGGGGGGAGCGCGGGACAGGGGGAGCGGGTTGGGAATCAGGCTTTGGTAATGGTTTAAGTACAGACTTAACCCAAAAGTTTCGGAGGTAAAGGTTGAAAACAAACGACCACGGAGGCCATGCTGCTGGTGAAAACACCCCAACACCACTTATCACGGCTTATCAACCTCCTGTGGAGCTCCTGGTCCCCCTGGTAAGGTCGCCTGGCTACCGCCTTCCCCTGCTGGAGCTTTCTCTCTGAGCCTGTAAGGCCGGGCTCCACCGCGAGGTCCGTATTCCTTACCCTCAGGCCTGGCTCCTTGGGGACGGCAGGAACCCTCTCTTCCCCACTCAGGGAGTTGACGTCTAATTTTCCAGTATCCTTACAGCGTGGCCTCCTCTGCTTGGGTTTGTCTGAAAAATTCTAGGAGGTAAATGGAAACCAACATTACAAAACATTCTGCCACAGATTCTTCTGATGAGGGTGGTGCCTCTCAGCTGGTTTTGCTATTTTCTCGCTCATGGCCCTCTGCACAGGACCCGTCAGGTTAGGCTGAAGGGAACAGCCCCTTGGCCCTCAGCCAGGCTCTGTCCTTGAAGCCACAGTGTTCCTGCAGCAAAGCCGGAAGACAAGTCTCCTGTGGGGGCCTCCTGGCCCTCCAGACCAGAGCACCTGGCTGACCCACCAGTTTCCCAGGGCTCCGCTTTCCCCCGATCACTGTCTCGGATTCTCTCTTCACTGCTCCCTACTTGGCGGGCTTCGTCTGTCTCTGGAGGGTGTGCATCTGTGAATGCATCCTTCTCCTTTCCTTGGGAGCTTTCTCCTGCCACGTCTTACTAATGAGATGTACCCAGGACAAAGGTGGTGGTGGGGTTGATGAGCAAACGAGAAACAGAAAAACCAAGAGAAGATTCCGGCGCTCAGGAGCCCTCTCCTCCAGATTCTTAGTGTGGAGGACTGAGGGCAGAGGCAGTAAGAGGAACTGAGGAAAAGTTCCCGAGCAGTAACTGCAACTAACCCATCACCTCAAAGTGGCGATGCAGTAACTTGAAAAGAATACACAGGAACATTTCCACAAAGTGGCAGCGCTTATGCAACTGAAAGGATTCTCTGTGAGCTCATGAATGTGATCATTTGGGGGAAGGGAGGGCTGAGCTTGGGCAAGTTCTGTCCTCGTAAGATTTCCACGTCTACTTTCCGGCATGGCATTCTGATCTGGGCTGTAATTTCTGTTACTGGAAAACGTAACCAGAATTTAAACTGTTTTTCTCCACTTTACAATGATGTCCTCAGTGGACACCGACTTCTCTCAGGCTTCCTGGTCCTCCTGGCCCCCCCCCCCAGCATCTTCGCGTCAGAGACGGCACCGACACACACTCACCGCGCCAAAGCCAGGGACCTCGAGGGGGCAGTCTGCCTGCTGCCGCAGCCAGTCCAGCAGGCTCTTGCTGGGAATGGCTTTCTCGGGCTGGCTGCCGGCTACCGGGGCCGGCTCCGGGGTCGAAGTGGCAGGCACTGGCCCTTCAGGAGGGTGTGAGGTGCTCAGGGGGGCCGGCCCTGGGTCTTCGTGGACCTCCTGGACAAAGGGAAGACAAGTACGTGCAGTTCATCATGACAGAATGAAAACTAGTTTCTCAAAGGAAAACACATATGGTGCTGTTTGCATCTTCCCACCAGAACATGACTCTGCCTGTGCCTGACTACGAAGCCCCCACAGAAGCTCTCACGTGTTGGGCGTTCCCTCCACCCGACGGCTCCTCTCCCCTCTCGTCTCCGCAGTAGACTTCCGTACCGTCCTGTCTGCTCAGGTTCCCTCTTGCCGCCTTTGTCACCATCACTGACAGTCCCGGCGACACTGGCCACCCCGCTCCTCTCCCCCGTAGCACTCGTCACAGGTTTTCCCACAACAGAAAGTACCATGCTGCAGCTGCCTTACCTAGTCCTCTCTCAGCACTGCCAAAGCCTGTCTTACTCATCTCTGTATTCCCAGTGCCTATGTGGGGTCTGCTGATAAAGTACAACGTCAGTGCTGAATAAATACCTGCATAATAGATTTTTCAAAATACTCTGAGGCCAAGGAAAAAGGCTTCACTTCTTCCACTGGAATTCTACAATCATTACAGGAAAACTGGCTTTGCACCTCTAAAAAATGAGACAACCTTCTTGTAGACTTGGAGGATTGGACAGGGCAAGAACCTGCCATTTCAGCTTCCCAAATTATATAGAAAGTCTAAGAGGGAAACATATACCAAGCGATACAGCGGAGCTCTCTGGCTCTAGAGAACCAAGTCCTTGGTTTGGTTCCCTGATCTGCCATTTACCACCTGGATAATCTTGGGCAAATTATTTAACGCTTGTAAGCCTCAGTTTGCTCATCTCCAAAATGGGAATGGTAACAACACCTTCACAGGGTTTTTGTGAAAATCACACAGAACAATCAAGTAAAACCCTGAATGCAGTGCCTGGCAAAGGCACTCAATAAGTATTGTTCATTATTACTCCTTTTCAAGTAAGAAAACATGAAACGTGATTGCTGTTTCGGAGCTCAAAATTCAATAAATGGGAAAAATCAGAATACAAAGAGAGAAGTCAGTGGTCTTGGACACACTAAACAAAGTCTGAGGGGCTCCTCTGGACCAGGTGTGCAGTTTCTGCCCTCTTCTGTTGTTTACAAGGATCTCTGAGCTGAGAACACCTTAGTGTGGCCTCAGGAGGCCTCACAGCGACCCTCTGTGGTAGAAGCTGCAGCCCCCTCTTTACAGAGGAGCAACGGGGGGCGGCTCAAGGTGGCCAGCAGGTCAAGCAGCAGAGCCAGGATTAATGTTCAGGACGTCCTGACTCCCAAATCCCAGCTCCTGGAAAGCCCACTGACCTGGAACAACGTTGTTGCAAACACAGCCCTGCTTCTGCTTTACTCTTTGGATCACCAGTGGCTCCGAGACACTGGAGGCTGGGCTGTTACTGTGTGAAATGGTTCGTTTTTCCAGGTTGCATGCAGGTTAAGGGCCCTCGATGGACTAATACCTATTTCTAAAAGAGACTGAGAGCAACTGATGACGAGAAGATAAGCAGGACAATTGAAATAGGGATAAAAGATCCATAATCAAAAAGTGTTGTGTCTGAGGAAGAAGGGTTTGTTGCTCAGTGTATAGAGGTCAATGTTTGTACTTAGTGGCTCATGTACCCACCAAGATCCCCGCCTGGAGTGTCGGCTCCTTCAGAAAGATGAGGTCCACGCCTCCGTCTACATGCTTCCGCCTCCCTCTCCGCCTCCTGGTGGCAGCGTCATCTCTCCTGAGGCTTCCGTTGACGATCTGTCCAGTCACTGGATGGATCAGGCCGGCTTGCAGAATCCCAGACAAGTCCATGCCAAGGGCTCCTTGAAGTGAACCGATAGCCCCAATCTTAGGGGTGCTGGCGCTCACTGGGAAAGGGGATGTGGCCCCCGGGGACCCCTCCGATGGGCAGGAGAGGTCTATCGCTGACTCTCCGTGCCAGCCGTTGAGGACAATGGGGGGGTGCCCGTGGGTGGCGGGGAACTGCTCCAGGCGCCGGGTCTTTGCGTCCCTCTCCACCTCGAACTCGTAAGGACGCCTGTGCTTCTGTTCCTCCTTTGTGAATACCGAAGCCAAGAAGCTCTCCTGCGAACACACACATGTGGCAAGAGAGGTTTGAACGCCACCTCTGTGGCTGAATGCCAGCTCTTTCTAGGCCCCATTTCCTTGGGGCTAGTAATCACCTTCTCAGAACTTCTTCTAACTCAAACCTTCTCAAACTTTACTACTAAATCACCTGGACAGCTTGTTAGAATGCAGATTCAACCTCAGCGGGCCTGAGATTCTCTGCATTTCTAACAAGTTCCCAGATGCTGTGAAAGCTGCTAGTCCATGAACTATACACCTGGAATTGCAAGATCATAGTTTAGGGAATCTCAGCCTCAGCTGTACATCAGAATCAACTGGGAAGTTAAAAAAAAAAAAAGCCAATATCGAGTCTACACCCTGGACCAATTCAGTCAGAATCTGGAGCTTC
This sequence comes from Monodon monoceros, assembly GCF_005190385.1. NCBI lineage: Eukaryota > Metazoa > Chordata > Mammalia > Artiodactyla > Monodontidae > Monodon > Monodon monoceros. The sequence continues at coordinate 18,295,141 of NW_021703769.1, read as the reverse complement.
TCAAGGTCCCCAGCGGAGTCCAGTGTGCAGCTGACAGTGAGAGCTAGTGTGCTAATAACCACGTGTCCTTAAACTTGACCTCTGAGTTTATAAACCACAAATAAAACTCATGCCTGCTTTGACTCCCCTCCTTTCTATCTGCTGCCACCGTTCTCAGTCCTCAAGTGTTGAACATCCCGATCTGTTCACGCCTCCCCTTCCTCATATAGTCATCAGTCATCACGACATGCCAGCCAACTCCACCCCTTTCTTTGGAGCCACTCTGCCACTAAGCTGGTCTAGAACTTATCTCTTCCTCAGATGCCCACCTGCCTCCCAGCCCTGGAGGCACAGCCCCTCCCTGACCCCCATCTCCCACGAAGCTGCACACCACTCCCGTTGAGCCGCAAACACACTTTCATCACGCACTTCCCTGCTCCAAAACTACAGCCTCTGCTGCCTACAGGATAAAATCCAGATTCCTCAATGAACACTAATGGCTTGACCCCAAAAAAAAGAAAGAAAAAAATTCCTATCCACTCAGTATTTGTTGAATAAATGACTCAATTAAGAAGTGCAAAGCGTCCTCCTCCTTTGTTTCAAGGTCAAGGACATTCTTACAGCCTCACCTTCTGCATCTGGGCCACCAACGCTGCGCCACTGCTGAAGACATGTTCTGATGCCTCTGGCTCTGAAAGGCTGCTGCGGGGACCAGCGCCACTGGTTAACACGGGGGTGGGCAGCGCGGCCGAGGGCTCATACTGCTGGTTGGAGGGCCACTTCCCCTTTAACACCACATGGCAGATGTTATCCAGGCGGTTAATTATCACGCGATCCTATAAAAAAGAACAAAAGCTCTGAGGAATAAGTACCAAGTTACCCAAATTCACAAAATCCCCTGAAATCAAGTGGCAAGTTTTTTAACCAGAAGAAACTGATTAGAAAAGGGCGCACACAAGTGGACTCACTTTACAAGCCTTAAAAGAAATGGTATCGTCCAGACAACAAAGATTAAAAGCCACAGCGCTGTAAATACGAAGATAAGCTGACACTTCTGTCTTATGGTCTAATTAGGTGCATGTATCTTTAATGTCACATAACTAGTATCTTTTAAAGATACTAAACATTTGTCTGAGTCTGTTTCTCAGAAATATTCTAAAAGGTTTAAAGGAAAGGAGTCAAAGCTGAGGATGCTCTGGGTGGAGTGTGCAAGCTCTGGGTACCTTTGGCCACTCGGAGAAGGAATAGAGGGTTTTCTCCTGGAGCAGCTGCGCAATGGTGGGAGCCCGTGCCTCCTGCAGGTTGTCCCTGAGGTCCCCTACGATGCCCGAGGTCGAGTTCTTGCTCTCCTCCTCAGAGTATTTCCCTGGATAATCTAGGAAGGAAGGTTAAAAAAAAAATGAATTAGGCGCTCGGGAGATACTAGTGATCTGAAAGATGAGGAAGTCTGATCTTGTTTTTTAATTAGCCCAGTGTGTGCTCATTTATTTTTAATTGACTTATTAATTACCATACTTTCTATTTCCAGAAGCACTCTATCGGTTAAGCCATAAAGGCACGACCTGCTCTAGGGCTACCCATGCAAGTCATCCAGTAAGAGTTTGCATCCACAACCAAACAACAACAACGACGATGAAGGACCGCAAAGAGGCTTTCCCATTTGGTGCAGTGGATGAGAGGAAAGTGAACATTATGCTCTGATGCAGAAGTGGGGATAGTGTAGGAAATGTAACACAGCAAGAGGCTGGTGTTAACGATGAAGGAAGAAAAGTCCTGAAACTTACAACGAAGGTAAAATAGACCTGATTTATATAAAAAATGATGCAAAGAAACCTAGAACGTTTAAAGTACTTCACTGATGGAAAGAAATGGAAATGCCACTTATTCTTTCAGTCTTCAGTGGTGAATGTTTACTATCACTTGTGAAATGGATCTTCAAAGATCCACTTAACGGAGATGACAGGGAATGAACTGTGTGTAGCATAACGTCCTGGAAAAGTTGTGAACCTCTTTCGTGGTGAAATGACACGGAACGTCTATCCTCTGAAACGTGACGGTCTCACTTTTGACTGTGCAACAAGTCTCCCAGGGGGCCGTAGAGACCCCCCCCCACACACCAGGAGCAGGGCCTTGCTAGGCCAGGGGATTCAAGGATCAACAAGACAGATGTGACCCTGGCTTTCTAGGCTCTTACAGCTCCATGAGGGAAAGACAGTTGGGAAAATGCACTAATTATAAACGAATAGTTACAATTATAAACCAGGGTGAGGGTCATAAAGGGAAAGAGACAAGGTGTCATGATAGGAAATAAGAGGGAAAACCGACTGGGAGGAGGGAAGGCTGGCAGAGAGGACCTGTCAAAGGAGAGACCACCAGGAAGATGAGGAGGCAGTGGGGAAAAGTACAAAGATGAGGCGGAGGGGCAGGATCATTGGGAACATGCTGGGCTCTGCAGGCCAGGACAGAAAATTTGAATTTTATTCTAGATCCAATGGGGAGCACCGCTGAAAGGCTTTAAGCAGAAAAGCTGAACTTAAATTTTAAGAAAAAAGCGGAATGCTGTGTGAGGGAAAACCCTGGAGAAGGAGCCACGAGCCCGGGCGCTGGCCCTGACAGCTCTGCCAGTTACTGCTCCTTCAGCGGCCGAGCTCCATCCTCAGAAATAGGGCAACCCCCTCTGCCTCACCTCTCCCACATCTCATGTGTGGAGGAGACCCCTGGGGTCCGTCAAAGCGTCTTTAAAAGCACTGGTGCTAGGGACACCCCCCCGGCCGAGTGTGCGCGATGCTCACCAAAGCCTATCAAGTTCACTGCTGTCTCCCAGCCCAGCCCAGCTCAGCCCAGCCGGAAGCCTCGGCCACCAGAGGAAGTCCAGGCCAGCACAGCTCTCCTCTAGCCCATCCTCACTGGACTGTCTACATTGCCCAGGACTGAGTACTCGCTGATTTCCCCCACAACAGAGTTCCAAGAGCAATGTATACATGTAATTCCACACGTAGTAGGGACCCTTCGTGGCCTGGGGCAAGGTCTGGGCTGGCTCCTTCTGGGTCAGCTGGGGCCATAGGCTGATGAAGCTCCTTTCAGTTCAGTTTCTGTGTCCTCAGCTTGGCTGGTGTGTACATTTTAATTTGGGTTCAAAACCTTTCCCAAGTTATCACGAGGCTAAAACCAAAGGTGGGAGTTCAGAAATAAAAAGGAAGTGGGACAACCCAGGGCAGGGTTTCCCTCTTTAGATGAAGTCACTGTCCTGGGGGGAGGGGCCGGCCTGCCTGAATCCCTGAACATCACTCGGCCCCTGGCACCAGGCCAGGCACCTACAGGGTATTTTTTGTTTCTCTGACAAGGATAAACAGAACTATCTTTTGTTCACCTAATATGTCCTCTTGGGTCTGATGACATAAAGACAACAGTGAAAAAGTTAAGACCCATTTGTTGTTGCTCAGGATCTCTAATCACTGTATTCATATCCCTGCAAAGGATATACAAATCTCAGGGTCACCTATTTTAAAATCCCTTCAGTACCTAAGACTTCCCTATTTAAAAAGATCAAATATATCTGCATTTTTTATTGAGTGGCATGTAATTTGGCTATTCTTATTTCTGTTGAGTTACTTAAAGGAATCTCAACCCAATGCACCGACATTACAACACAGGGTTTTGACATACACGTGAACAAACGGCACAGTCTTTGCTCACCTTAATAAAGATCACGGTTATTTGTATTTTTGTGGCGTTCCTGAAAAATTACCTGCACCTCCGTTAAACTGCAGGTTCTTGGCGTTCCCTGGCTGTTCTACTTTAACCCAGTTTGTAGCACTTTACCTGGTGGAAGAACGAATTCCTTCCCCTCCACACTGTATCTGGCATCTATCATATAACAGCACACAGCCCCTGCCCAAATCACGCAGCCGACACAGCCAAGGTGCTACGATTGTCTACAATCATCCTCAGTTTTCTGGAATGATCAGAGTTAAGCTACTCCGCCTCATTTTCAGACCCAGGCCTGTGACCTTCGCTTTTAAACAACACGGTGAGTGTAAGCAGGTCCCTTCCAGAAGCTGTAAAACCCTTAACACCCCCCCACGCGCCCTCCCTGTCTCGCGAGAACTGGCTTATCCAAAATACAAGATCCCACACACTGTACCTTGACTCTGGCAGTTCCCGTCTCTATCATAATCATCTTTACTCTCAAAATCCACGTCTTCCGCCTTGAGTTCACTCCCTTCCAGATATGTAGGGAAACCTTGTTTCCCTTCTGCACTTTCTTTCCAGGGTTCTTTCAAAAGTTCATGTTTCACCTGAAACAGCTCTGGCGGAACAGCAGTGAGCTCGCCCCCCACTGTGACATTATTAGCTTTGCTTTTGTAGGGGTCTGGGTTGTAACCCTGGGGTTTCTCCACTTCAAACTGGTCATTCTCGAGGCCTTGCGTCCACCTCTCCATGTGTTTGCAGTGACACTGACAGGCTGCGGGAAGAAAAGCGCCCTGCGGTCCAGGATGCTGGCTTCTGGCCGCCAGGCTTCCTTTCTTGGCTTCGTCCACAAGAAAGCCGCTGCGGCTCTTCTCCCCTGCCATACGAGCAGTGGGCTCGGTAAGAGGCGACACCTCTGGCCTTTCCCGCGTGCCTGCGGCCAGGTCTAGGTTTTCCTCCTCATTTTCCTCCTCTTCTTCCTCCTCATCACTGTGGTTCCGACCCAAAATCAATTTACTTTCTAAACTTTTGCATTCTAATAAATCAATTAACTGCTGATCTGATGACAGGTTTCTTTTGGAGTCATAGACACTCAGATTGCACATGTCAACAAACCCGCTCTCATTTCCTTGGACCAAGGAAGGGGAGGCTATGTATTTGGTTTCCAGCTGCCCAAGGCTTTCAGGTCTCTGCCCTGCCTCGCTGCAGCAGAGTTCCCCTTCCTGTGAAAGAGACACCAGCAAATGTTTTCCATTTTTAATGTTCATTTGAGCTACTCCTGCTTCTAATGTATCCATAAAAGAGGGGCCTGAGGCTATTTCTGCCTCGTGGCCACCAGGCTGGAAGTTGCCATCTCTGCTTGTTGTGAGAGCCACGGCATCTTGTCTGGACTCGGTATTGGTACCTGGGCTCTCCTGAAAAGAGACTGGCTCCTGGCTTAGTGCTTTCTTACCATACATCATGCTCTCCAAGGACTCAGGCAGCAGACTCTCATCATGGGTGATGGAAATGACATCCTGAACTTTAGAAATAAAGTTTTCACAAGTCATGTCAGATAAGCTGCCCCGAGGTGGACCAAGATGATCATCCCTACCTTCTATTTTCACTAGATTCTCAGGTTCATTTTCAAGGGACTCGGAAGTCCTGCTCATTTGAGTGTATGCAAGAGATTCATACAGTTTGGAGTTGGTCTGGTAAAGGCAACAGAGACTCCCTGGAGCCTGGGGGTCGGTTCTTTTGTGTTGGGCATAGTTTCTGTAGGCGTCCAGGAAGGACAGCTGGGGGTCGGTCATGATGTAGTAGTCGGTGCGGTTCAGCCCGTGCTTGGCAGTGCCGATCAACAGGTCCCGATCGTGCTTTCCACACTCCCACCAGACGGGGAGGGAGAGGCTGGGCCTGCAGAGCTGAAGGCGCTCGTGCAGCTGAGGACACTGCAGCACTTGCTCCCGGACCTTCCGCAACAGTTCAATGCGGTACAGGGTTCTCGCGGCCCGCTCTTCAGTGATGGGTTCAACGCAGATGCTGGGATCTGGGGGGCCTGCAAAGGTGAACACAGAGCCTGTCACTTAAGGTGGCCCTTGGACATTTCCTGCCCACCTGAGCGCCTGCATCTTTGATCTTATAGTCTGACTCCCTGGGTCCTCAGCAAGGCAGGGCCTTAGTGGCCCCACTAAACTGAAAAGCTGAAAGAGAAGGGAAGGTTTTTATGAAACATGGACAGACCACTGAAGGTGAAAGAAGAGCCTGAAAACTCCAGTTTGGGAAATATTAGTTCCCGGTCAATAAGGAGGACTAGGTACCTTCTAACTAGGTACTTTATGGCTGTTATTTAGTTCTCACAAGAACTCTATGCTATACCATCGTTATCCTCGTGTAAGGATGAGGAAGGAGGCTCAGATAAGCTAACTTGCTCAAGGTGGCAGAACCAGGACTCCAGTCCAGGTCTTGTCAGCATGACTCCAAGGTCCAGATCCTTCCGATCTATGCAGCTCCCTGGCTTTAAAGAAAACAGCCTAAGTGTGCCACACACGGGCAGAAGGTGGGGTGTCTGTACATGCTGCCGCCAGCCCAGAACCCACACTGAATAGGCTCAACATTTGTTTCAGTTTTCCCAGAATACAGTCATACGGTCCAGAGCGAGTTAATCTATGAGTACGAGACTGAAGAGGGACAAGGCGGAAGCTGCTGCAAATTCCAACCAGGAAGAAATTTCTTAGAAAAGGTCTCTAGTGGAGCCTAGGGAGTTTAAATGACGGCCACTAGTTTTCCACAGCTACAAGTCAACACATGAGAAAACATTTAAGATTTAATCTAAGGAAAGTGCAAAGCTCATAGCAGGATAATTCTCTATGAGACTTAAAAAAAAAAGCATACTTTGGAAAAGGTAATTAATAGTAGTTTCTTAATATTTCTGTGACATTTTAATCCGAATTTCAATTTTCGTTGGAATCACATCATTTTGGGAGAGAGATTTTATTTTATGAGGGTGGACCCGATTAGAAGTCCGTGGATTTGTGAAAACCCACTGGTCTTTACCTGAATTCTTCACGTCGGCTCCGCGTCTATAGTTATACCTAACTCTGTACTTTGAAAATAAGCATGTTCTCTCCTTGTCCCACCTGGGATATAGTGACAGAGAGTGTCCTCACCACCATCCTTCCAGGCTGGCAGACGACAGACGTGGCGGCACATGGCCACGAAGCTATGGAAATAGTGCTCCAGGCTCTCGTCCGACTTCTTGTCCAAACGGGAAATGATGCGAAACTGCGTCCAGTCAAAGGTTTTCTTTTCTTGATCGTAAACGACACCAAAGGAAGACACTGTTCTGTAGAAGTCGGCTTGCTCTCTCCTAGTCCACCTAGAGAGGGAATCAGAAGGAGAGTAAGCTGTTTTCTTTCTTGTTTTTTTTTTTCAGTTAAAAAAAGCCAACAACTATTTACTGAGCACCTACTTGGGAGAGCCCAGGAAGTCAAGAGAGCAGGCAGAGCGGGTCTATTTTACTGTTTATTTTTATTCAGGATGACTTGGGTGGAGGGGCTTATAACACAGCAGCCCCTCAGCCTCTACCACCACCTTCAAATCATGTGTGCGTACTTGAGATCTTACTTCGCCAATTTTATTTTATTTTATTCTCATTATTATTTTTGGCCGTACTGCACAGCATTTTTGGCCATCCTGAGCAGCGGGATCTTAGTTCCCCAACCAGGGATTGAACCTGCGCCCCCTGCAGTGGAAGCATGGAGTCCTAACCACTGGACCACCAGGGAAGTCCCCTTGATTCATTAATTTTACAAATTACCTAGTTCATTTCCTCTTGTGGGAGATAAAGATTTTAATTTAAAAGCACTCTATATGCTTAAACATTCTGCCATACGACAACAGAGAATCACAGAATCCTGGAGGGACCTTTCAAGCCCTTAAATTCACTTCCTTCATTTTACAGAGGGAGAAACTGGTCCACAGCGGGGAGGAGACTCCCTCAGCCACCCACCTCCCTGACTCCCATCTCACACTGGCTTCCTTCCTGGTCTTACGTAGGCAGGTTGCCCACAACGATAATCTTTCCTAGGACACGAAGGTTCTCTAGATTTTATATCCTGCAGGATTAAGATAATGACTTAAGGAAAATGGATTATCATATACCACTGTAGTCTTCACCAGGGGCTCTTGGGCACGGTACTCAGCTAGGAGAGGGGTGAGAGGGTCAGTGGAAGAGTGAGAAGCAGGGAAGAAGGGGCTCTGGTTCTCTCTTTGGAGCTAGATGGGAGAAATCTACTCCCTGAATTACCAAATTTCATAAAGCCAGGAGTATACAGAAGTATCAATAATTGAATTCACTATGTGGCATTCTTTCAATTCACTGGATGTTACATCAAAAGGACGGAGAGATATAAAGACTCAAAGAACAGCAGCTCTGTTGATTTGCTCTCCTGGCATCGTTCTTAGCCTGTGCTGGCCTTAGGCAGCCATTTTTACCTTAATTCTCAGATGGGCAAGTAACTCCTTCCTTCTGGGCTGGCATTTTATGGTACTTATTGTTCTCAAAGGCTTGATAAGGACTGTTGGCTACAATAAGACAACTTCAATGCACACTATTCACTTTGCTGCTGAAAGAATATGATCTGATACATGCTAGTGTGGTGTTTAAATCACATCCCCAGAGACTGGGGTCCAACTTAGGGAAGAGGGTAAGGTTGGAAAATCACACAAGTCTGGGAACTGTGAACAGAGGGTATCCTAGATATCACCAGACTCCCCAGTCAGCACGAAAACACCACTGCAGCTGGAGGCTGGATTTAATTCACTCTAGAGACAACCTGACTCCATATGAGAACACTGGACACACCTGCCCTCCAGCTGTTGGGTTCCCTTTGTCACCCTTACCCTTTGGGCAGCTCAGCACGTCCTTTTGGCCACTGGCTTTTACCTCTTTTGGGCTTCCTTGTTGATGAGATCCATCTCTGAGGACCTCCGGAACATCTCTTCCTGCACCCAGTATCCCTGGTTTCCTGGTCCCAGGATTTCAGGCCGGCAGAGCTCCTTGCGGTTACAGCGCTGGTAAATGGTGACCAGGCGTCGGAGACGAGCTGTGAGTGCAGACGAAACTGGCCAGGGTGATTTGTCTGGGTCGGAGCCATCCTGGGCTTCAAACATCAGTGAGGATATTAGTATTTACAAACAGAACTAAAACAAAGGCAGCTGGGTTTTTTGGTTGTTGTTCTTCCCTTTCCTTTAAAGAAAACTAAAGCTGACTTAGTGACTTAGTGGAAGTAGCCGCTGTCCAACAATCAGCTCGGGAGCTAGGCACAGCTGGAAGGGCTGCAACTGCACTTTAGAAGCAGCTTTAGGTATGGTGGGTTCTGCTCTCTCTCTAGTACAAATATACCTGTCTGTGGGGGCAGAACTGACTCAAGGGCCTTGCTCTAAGGCATCGGCTTAAGTGGATGCTCTGTGGCCGTCTCCATTTAGAACTAAGGGTTTCTGTGTAGCTGGGCCTTCCAAACATCAAAGCCTCCGTTAAGTTTGAATTCAGAAAAACAAATGAAAGAACAAACCAAATACCCCTAACTTTTCTCAAAAGAAAAAAAAAAAATCACTGAAACCACGATTCCTTTTTATCTCTCAGACTCCATCCTGACTTCATTTCACTGCTGAATTCAGTGCCAGGTGGAGAAAGCTGGCCAGAGCCACATTAACGCTCCCTGTGTGACTCCCGCAGAGTTTGACGAAGGTCAACTTAATTGGCTTTTAAAAAGAGCCTCCTTAAAAAACAGCATTTTTTTCTTTTTTATTACACATGAACTCCAGGATAACTACAAACAGGGACCTTACTTTTCTTTGCCTTCAGAAGGACACAGTCTCACCTGCCCGGCTGTCATCCTTCTTTTCACCAAAAATGCCATCACCTCCATCACTGGAACTCTCCTAGGGATAAATGAAGTCATACCGTCAGCACAACTGCAGCTCTGAAGAGACCAACTCAGAAACCCAGTCCCTACACAGAAGGAATAAAGATGCACAAGAGACATCCCCTGCCCAAGAGCATCTCAAAGATCAAGGTGGTCCCTGATGAATGAAGCTCACTTATGCACAGAGTCTTAAAAGAGCCAGAGAGCAGTTTATTTAAAATAAGCATTTTCCCCCCTGGAATTGTGTGGAATGATTCTGCCTGTAGAGAATTAGCTTTAAGAATGATGAACTGGCATGCTCCCCTGGCAACTACATTTTACACGCACTCTTTTAGTTGAGAATTAAATATTTGCGTTACTATCATCACTGGCAGTCTAATACTGTCATTTCACAAAGCATGTGCCTGCATTTTTGGATTTCTGCTGTGAAAAACTGTCATGCTCATGTTCATTATGCTTCATTTACTTCACAGCAATAGACGCTATTTTCCTAAAACATGACTGCTCCAGACAGGAGACCTGATGGCACAAACCTCCAGGAATTTAAAATTAAAATCATGATCTGAGGCTCAGAATCTGAAGTAATATCACAGGCACAGAGCTTATCCAAGTTGGAGTATATGTCAACCTGGCTCTAATGGATTCCTTTATGAAGCCTTTGTTGGTCTCAGGAATGGAACTTCAGAGGCTCCTTATACACAAAGCATGTGGGAGTTTGGGTGTGGGCGAAGAGACAGTGCGAGTCTTCAACTTACTCCATTTTTAACACAAAAACTTACTTTTTTTTTTTTTTTTTACTGAAGTAAAGTTGACTTGCGACATCCTATTAGTTTCAGGTGTAAAACAGTGATTTGATATCTTTATACATTAAGAAATGATCACCACCATGGGTGTACTTTCTATCTGTCACCACACAAAGTTATTCTAATATTACTGACTACATTCCCGATGCAGTACATCACGTCCCTGTGACTTATTTATTTTATAACTGGAAGTCTGTACTTCTTAATCCCCTTCACGTATTTCACCTATTTTCCCGCCTACCTTATTGTTTTTCTTTTATCTTTTTTAAAAACTAACTTTACTTTTTAACAAACTTATGTATTTTATTTATTTATTTTTGGCTGCTTTGGTTCTTTGTTGCTGTGCATGGCTTTCTCTAGTTGCAGCGAGCAGGGGCTACTTTTTGTTGCCGTGAGCAGAATTCTCATTGTGGTGGCTTCTCTTGTTGCGGAGCACGGGTTCTAGGCACGCGGGCTTCAGGAGTTGTGGCACATGGGCTCAGTAGTTGTGGCGCACGGGCTTAGTTGCTCCACGGCACATGGGAACTTCCTGGACCAGGGCTCGAACCCGTGTCCCCTGCATTGGCAGGCAGACTCTCAACCACTGCATCACCAGGGAAGCCCTCTTATTGTTTTTCTGACTTGCGTCTTTTGACCTGAATGATAGGCGAGAATAACCCCAGGATTCATGACTTCGGCCATGGTGGAGCACAGGGTCAGATTCTGTCAGAATAAGGGTCAGCAATCTGCAGCCTGTAGATTGTTTTTGTGTGGCCCTTAAGCTAAGAATGGTTTTTAAGGGAAGAAGAAGAGGAGGAGGAGGAAGGAAGGGAGGGGCAGGAGGGGGAGAAAAAGAAGGAGGTGAAGAAGATGTGACTCTACTGGCCCCCAGGCCTAAGATATTTACTGTCTGGTCCTTTACAGAAAACTGGGACACAGCCCAGGAGAGCAGCACCTCGGTTCAGGAGGGATGGACACACACCTATGACCGGCAATAGTTAAAATTCAAACCGCTCTCTTAGGCCCCTAATACCGGGGAAGGACCTGAGAAAGGCAGAGGGGCAGGGATTCATTTTCTGAATGCATTTCTTTCTTACGAGAGTAGTGGTAATAGCTGACGTTACCGAGAACTATGTGTTACTGTGCAAAACCCTTTACACGGCTTATCTCCTTTGGTCATCAGCACTGCTTCCCCAGGTAGAAAGTATTACTATCCTTATTTTACAGAGGCAGAAAACAAGCCCTAGAAAGTTCTGTAAGTTGCCAAGGTCACATGGCTACCAAGGGGCAGAGGTGGGTTTCAAACATGGTAGTCTGATGAGAACCTATACTGTAACCACTGAGCTGCCCAAAACAGAACAAAAAGAGAGTCCCGGCTGAAAATCTGATTTAGAGAGTGCAACATATTTAGAATTGGAGAACACTAGTTTAATCTCTCTTCTTTGCCCATGTAATACCAGTGAAGAGAAGGAACTTCAAGCTGATCTACTGTACCATTCTGGAGTGACACTTAAATATGCCAAAGCAGCCTTTCCCACTATTTAGGTAGTTAAAAAGCAAGCAAAAACCAACAACCAGGCCTTCCATCCTTCCTGCCATAGAGAACATTTTTGGGTATTCTTAGAGTACCCGTGAAGACCCTTAGAATGCTGAAAGTTGTAATTATAGACACTTCTAGACTGAGGAGTGCTGTACAGACTATGAGATGTGGGGTCAGGCGCCAGGGCTACCACGCTCCTTATTACAACGGATGTGTGGCTGCCGTGGGCACCGACTCCACAGGGGTAGCTCCGGGCTTGATGTGAGGCAGGCACACCTGCCATGCAGGCTTCCTTTCCACCCTCCCTAACAGTTTCTGTTGGCCTTAGGCAAACCTTCAAGTAAGGAAAGATTCTGGAAGCCGTAAATGCCTTTCTGTCTCCTGCTCTCTCTTGATGGCAGGTCCCCTCTCTATCACTGACAGAAAGGAGAAGACCTGGCTTAGCAGCAGCCGAAGTGAAAAAGATGTCATAATCTTGTGGTCACATAACCAATTTAATGTGAGTGTGACAGACCGGTATCGCAGGGAGCACATGGAAAGCCCTGCCTCTGAAGTCTACATGTGAACATGTAGTATCCTAGTTTCTGCCTCTGTGAATCAATCTGAAAGAAATATTCATCTTGGAAGAAGTATGAATCAATCATTTCCAAGGGCAGGGTCTCAGAGAGTGCTGACAAGTAAGACTGTCAAAGTAAGGGCAACAGGTTAGTTCCAACCTGCAGTTTCTCCATCTTGAGCACGCCTGCATTTGGAGTCTGACAGTCCACTGCTCTCTGGCCTTGGGCAAGGTGTTTCGACCTCTCTCAAGCTCATTTCTTCATTTGCAAAATGGAGACAACAGTGCTTTACGGGTGATCGTGGGGCACATATGAGTTGATTATGCAAAGCGTATAACCAAATGCTGGCACAAAGCAAATGCCCGACGTACGGCAGCCGGCACCGAGGAGATACCCACGTACAGGCCCAACTGCTAGAGGATCCTTCAGCGTTTCTATCTTTCAGTTGAAGTGTGCTCTCTAAGGATAGCTTCATGACACAGTGGCAAACAGCAGCAATAACAACAGCAGTCTACAGGTAAGTAAATGGCCAGATACTATACTGAGTACTTCACGTGCGTTTTTCATTTATTCATTCTAAACGACTAAATGACCCTTTTTAGACAGAAGGAAATTGTAGAAAGAGAGGTTGATAATCTCATCTAATACTACATACAGTTATTAGGTGGTGAAGATGGAATTCAAACCTAGAAGGCCTGACCCCAGACGAGGAGCTCTAACCACTGGGGTGTATTGCCTCCGGTGGCTGAAGACACACCTGGTTGAATCAAATGCACTGTCAGTCACTAAGAGTAACTTAGTTTCCCGCGTGGCACTTCTCCGCCGAGGATGCAGGGCTGTTTCCTGATCTGAGAACAGCAGATCCCCCTTGCCTGTGGCTGCTCCTCCAGGCCCGGCTGCGTCCCCTCTTTGGTCTGGGTGTGGGTGCAGGCAGTGGCGCGGCAGCACAGACCTGCAGACCCGGGGAATTTCCTCTAAGCCCTTACAAAACTCCAGGGCCAAAAGAGCGGCGATGAGCTGCCTTCCTACATTTGTTTGCCAGGAACTGCGCTGGGTTCAGGAGCTCTGACAGTGGGAAGGATGCAGTCCTTATCCTTCTAGAGCCCACATTCTGGCCATTATAAGAGACATAAAATAAATACTGGCCATGTAGTGTGATGAGTGCTCCTAAACACAGTGGGAAAACCAGAAAGGGTCACCAATTCTGCATGGCCCAAATCAGGTAGGGGAAGGACATCTGAGAGGTGACTTTTGAGCACAGGAGTTCGCCAGGAGAATATAAGAACTCTTTGTGTAGAGGTAACAGGATGCGTGAAGGCGCAGTTAAAAAAAAATCCCACAACAGTTTTCATTTTGCAGAAAAATCAAGCATCCTACTACCTTCATAAATTTCATGTACAAAGTAGATACATATCAAATGTCATTAACACAAAATTCAAGGATTTTATAATGGAAAGACTGCAGGATTTAGAAAAAGATGCGAGCAGGCAGACACTGCCCTTGAGGAGTATGACTTTTTTTTGCAGCTCATTATAACCATTTGAGCTTCCCCCGTCTAGAATGGGGATAAGAACAACGCCTAACTGAAGGGGAAACGTGCTTTGTAAGCGTGGAAGTAAGTGTGGAAGTACTCCATCTACATTCAAATATCTCTATTTGAGTTCAGAGACCCCTCAAACTCTCAACTCATAATAGAGTCATTGTTCAGTTCCTCATTGAACTTTTCTTATAGTGGGATTTGACCATTTTAGGCATTAAGTTTCCCTGCAGGAGTTTCTTCCTAGTTCACTGTGCATATGAACTCACCCTCCCTTTACAGAGAGCACCTGCTGTAGGAAGTGCTGCAGAGCGAGGACAAGACTGCTGGTTAGAACACAAGGACTACACCAGGCAGAGCTGGGCCGCTACTTATTACTATCTCAGCTAACGGAGATGGTAACCTCCCTGCATACTAGGTTTGATAGAGAACGATTTCCTTTACCATTCTAGGCTCTAGACCATCCCAAACACAAGTAAACTTTTTGACTAACTGCTTTAGAAGGCATGTCCACTGACTCTAGCTGCAATTGTTTACCAATCAAAAGCACTACTGGTATTAAAGAGAAAGGGTGGCGGAAGGGAGTAGACTAATCATCTCACATGTCCCTCTAACATTCTGTGGTTCTCCAACTGCCACGTTTGAAGAGGACAACAGCACAGTGAGCTCTGGAAGGCACAAGAGTAGCGAGGGGTCTGGAGACAACATGATAAGAAGAAAGAGGAATTAAGGATACTTCACCTGAAAAGAGATTTAAAGAGATTACGGTAGCTAGCTGGTCTCAAAATTTTTTAGTCTTATCGGAGAGGAAAGTAAGAACAGTTTTGCTCTTTGCAGGACCAGAAGAAAACTAGACAGAGTCCACGGAACCAACTGGGAGTCAGATTTCTGGGTCAGAATAAGGAAATACCACCCAACAACGAAATGGGCTTCCTTGGAAGATAGCACATTCCCCCTTTCCCTTCATGGATTCCTGGAAGCACCTACACCTGCCTGGTATGACCCCACAGCGATGTCGTAGAAGGGATGGAACACTGAGACCATGCAGACATGCGTTAGAGTCCTTGCAATGCTGAGATTCTCCCATCTACCAACCAGGCCCCCTCCTATGCCCAGGTCTGTTTAATTCAGGTGAATTAACTTAGTGATGGATGATACGCTCTTTGGGCTTCCTTAACCTGCTGATCTGCCTGAGAACAGAACTGGGAGAAGGAAACACCCAACCAGTGTCTTCAGTACAAGGGCCGGGGTGTGGGGAGCAGGCTTGGTTCAGATGTTGGCTGTTCCTCTACATTTGTTATTCTAGCACATGGACTAGAAGTCAATCTTAATCTGTTTATAATCTGTTCACCTCAAAATCTGGGAAAGGCACTCCCCATTCCTTCTGCTTTTGATTATATTCTATAGCCCAGGTTTTAGGGATCTGAAGAGCAAAATAAATAATACAGGCATTACTTTCATAAATGAATTTAAAAAAAAAGGAGTCCCAGAGGAGTTTAACCATACTATAAGGAAACTTGAGTTATTTTACCAATTCTGCCACAACTCCCACTTCAGTGCCCAGATCTCTCCAAGACTGAAGTAAGCATGAGTTAAGCATAATTCACTTTACCATGAACAGCTTCCAGAGCTGGGTCTGGCCTGCAGTTGGTCTGCGGGCTGCCTTTTCATAGAGGATGCTGCTGGGAGAAGGGGTGTGTACGTACAGCTAAAACACTTCCTACTCTCTTGACTATGAAAAGAATATTTGATCAGAAAAAAAAAAAAAAAGCCAGAATATCTAGAGAATATCTAGTCTGAACGCTATCATCTAGTAGCTGTGAGAATCTGGCAACGTCCTTTAACTTCCTGGGCCTGAATTTCCCCAGCTCTCACATGAGGGCAATAACACCTGAAGCTCTTACTTCACATGGCTGAGGTGAGGATCAACTGAAACAAATGGGAAAAGTGCTTTGGAAAGAGTAAAGTTCCATATGAATTTAAGGTACTATTTTCATTTCTTTGGTACTCAAGTTATTTCCATGGGAAAACACATCCCACATTCCAGACAAAGGAAGTAACTGTAGAAGCTAGGCAGAGATTCTACCAGAATGGCAGAGCTCAGATTTTAATTGTCAAGACGAAACCCAACTTCCTTCAGGTCCAGGGTCTGAAGCTTCATGCTGATTTGCTTCAATCTACTGCTTCACAAACCTCAAGGAGATATGGAAACATATCTTCAAAAAATAATTATTTCTTACTTTGGGAAAGTGATGTCATTGTTACTGTCATAGCAATCAGAGCTGATGGAAACCAAGGTAAATACCATTCTCCAAACTAGAACCAAAAGAAGAGAATTGAAAACTTTTGGTTGGTGATCAGGAGGAGAAGAAAGATTATTCTGGTAATGGAGTCAGGCGAGGACAATGCTACAGTAACCTCTGGGATACGGAACCCATGAAATTCTAACAGATTTATTTGCTCCACTGAAAGCCAGAGAAAATGTGGTCAAATAGTGCTGGGGCCCTAGTAAGGTTTTGGTCTGCTTATGCAAAGCCCTAGAAACTCATCTGTAAAATGCAATATAGACTTCTGCTTCCGGGAAGATGCATATTTCCCTATTCCACACAATATTTACAACTAAAACCCCTGGACATTATATATAAAACAAACCTAAGAAAACTCTGAAAGGTGAAGAGAAGGCAGACCAACCAGGGACTTTGGGACACATGAGATGACACAGTGGTGAGTTTCCTGGGTTTTCTTTCTTGCCTTATATATCCTAGATCTGGAGGTAAAGAAGCTGGCTATCTGGAAATGACAAAGGGTACAGACAAAAAAAGCCCCAACAAAAGCCTGCTCTCTCTAGTGAAGGACTAGGAAAAGGGCAAGCTAGGAATGGACAAAATGTTAAGACAAGATGTGCTACACTTCAGCTCAGCATCACAGAAAAAACTTCTGCTCACCACATCCATGCCGGCAAAGGCTGAGTGGGCCTCTAGAGTCTAAAGGTGGACTCTAGACTTCCACCTTTGCCAGGCTGTAACAGGGCTCCCCATTCCCCTGCTGGGTGGTGTCAAAAAGCCAAGTAGGGAGCTGGGACTTTTATCCCTGCTAGGTTGGTAATAAGGTCCCCAACACCCATGGTGTCAGCCAAGACCATGTGGAGATCTAAACTTCCATTCCTGCCCAACAGTAATGAGAAACACCCCTGCCTTGGGTATCTTCAGGGGCTGACTGGGAACATTAACTTCCACTCCCACCAAGCAGTAAAAAGGCGATGTACTCTGCCACCCACCCCGCCCCGTTCCCCGGCAAAGAGGTGTCAGAGGCAATCAGCTACAACAGAAGTTTTAAATAAGATCCCGAGCTTCACAGTGTAATACCCCAAATGTTCAGGTTTCAATCAAAAATCACTTATCACATCAAGAACCAGGAAGATCTCCAACTGAATGGGAAAAGACAATCAACAGACGCTAACGCTGAAATGACAGAGATCTTAGAATTATCTGACATAATAATTTAAAGTAGTCCTCAATGAGGAATTCTGAACATACTTGCCACAAATGATAACACAAAATCTCAGCAAAGAAAAAGAAGATCTCAGCAAAGAAAGAGAGATCCAAAGAAGAACCAAAGGGAAATTTTGGATTTGAAAAATACAATAATGAAATGAACCAGACCAAACAAAAACAAAAACACAATGGACAGGCTCAACAGCAAATGGAGGAGAAAGAGAAAAGAATCAGTGAGCTCTAAGAGAGAAAAATATAAAGTACCCAGTGTGACCAACAGAGAGAAACAGATTAAAAAAAACATTAAACAGGGAATTCCCTTGTGGTCCAGTGGTTAGGACTTGGCGCTTCCACTGCTGTGGCCCAGGTCCGATCCCCAGTTGGGGAACTATTATCCTGCAAGCCATGAGGCACAGCCAAAATAAAAAAAAAAAACAAAAAAAAAAACCAGAACCTCAGGGACCAGTGGCACTATTTAACATTCATACCATCAGAGTTCCAGAAGGGGAGGAAAAAGGAATTCAAGAAATAATGGCTGAAAACTCCCCAAATCTGGTGAAAGACACAAACCTACAGATTCAAGAAGATGATAAACACCAAACAGGATAAACTCAAAGAAATCCACACACACAAAAATCAGTTAAGCTTCTGAAAACTAAAGAAAGAAAAAAAAAAATCCTGAAAGTAGCAACAGAGAAAAGACACCTTACCTAAGGGGAAAAACAACTTGAGTGACAGAAGATTTCTCATCAGAAACCAGGGAGGCCAGAAGGAAGTGGCACAACATTTTTCAAGAGCTGAAAGAAAAGAACTGTCAACCCAGAATCCTATATCCAGTAAAAATATCCTTCAGGAATGAAGGGGATATTAAGATATTCTCAGATGAAGGAAAAATAAAAGAACTGTCAACAGCAGACCTATCCTAAAAGAACAGCTAATGGAATTTCTCTCAACAGAAAGAAGAAATCTTGGGACACCAGGAAGAACAAAGTAAATAAAAATACAGTAGATGTTCCTTACCCTCTTGAATCTTCTCAATTATATTTCAGAATTGCAGCAAAAATTATAACATTGTCTGATATGATTCTAAATGTATGTAGAAGAAATATTTAAGACAATTATATTATAAAGGGACAAAACTAGAAGTAAGGACACTATACTTCACTTGAACTGGTAAAATGATGATACCAGTGGACTGTGATATATTATGTATATGTAATGAAATATCTAGAATAACCACTAAGAAACTTAAAAAAAACACAACAAAACATACCCAACATAGATAAATCAAAAAAGGGATCAGAAAAAAGTTTCAAATAACCCACAAGAAGTCAGGAAAAAGAAAACAGAGAATAAAAAAACAGAGAAAACAAAATGTCAGACTTAAGGCTTAATGCATCAATAATTACATTAAATGTAAGTGGCTGAATACACCAACTATAAGACAGGGTGCATTAAAAAATATAACCTGACTAAATACTGTCTACAGAAAACTCATTTCACATAGGCAGGTTGAAAGTAAAAGGATGGAAAAAGTTATATCATGCAAACGTTTATCAAAGGAAACCAGGAGTGGCTATATCAGATAAAGTACACTTCAGAGCAAAAAAAAACTATCAGACACAAGCAGGTACATTATATATTGACAGCAGAGTCAACCCACCAAGAAGACATATCCTAAACGTGTATACACCAGACAACAGAGTTGCAAAACACGTGAGGCAAAAACTGATAGAATTGAAAGGAGAAATACACAAATCCATAATTATAGTTGGAGACTTCAATACTCCTCTCTCAACAACTAGACAGAAAATCAGCAAGAATACAGAAGAACTCAACACTATCAACTAACAGTACTGCGTTGACATTTATGCAGCGCTCTGCCCAACAAGAGCACAATACACATATTTTTCAAGTGCCCATGCAACATATACCAAGAGAGACCATATCCTGGGTCACAAAAATAACTTAACAAATTTAAAACCACTGAAATACTAGAGTGTATTCTCTGAGCACAATGGAATCAAACTAGAAATAAAAACCAGAAAGATTATGGGACAATCTCCAAATACTTGGAAATTAAATAACACACGTCTGATAATCCATGGGCCAAAGAAAAAGTCTCAAGGGGAAAAAAATTAATTGAATGAAAATGAAAATACAACAAATTTTACTATTTATAATAAATAGTAAAAATCGTGGGGCCTAGCTAAAGTAATGCTGAGAGGGAAATTTATAGCACTGAATGCATACATTAAATAAGCCCAAAAGTCTCAAATCAGTAATCTAAGCTCCCACCCCAAATATCCAGAAAAAGAGGAAAATAGAACAGAGGGGCTTCCCTGGTGGCACAGTGGTTAAGAATCCGCCTGCCAATGCGGGGGACACAGGTTCGAGCCCCGGTCTGGGAAGATCCCACATGCCGCGGAGCAACTAAGCCTGTGTGCCACAACTACTGAGCCCGTATGCCACAACTACTGAAGCCTGTGTGCCTAGAGTCTGTGCTCTGCAACAAGAGAAGCCACCGCAATAAGAAGCCACACACCGCAACAAAGAGTAGCCCCCGCTCACTGCAACTAGAGAAAGCCCGTGTGCAGCAACGAAGACCCAACGCAGCCAAAAAAAAAAAAAAAAAAAAAACCACAACACAAAACCGGAAGGAAAAGAATAATAAGGAGCAGAAATCAATGAAATTTAAAATAGAAAACAGAGAAAAATCAATGAAACAAAGTTCAAATTCTTTAAAAAGATAAAGCAGACAAATTTCTAGCAAGAATAATAAGACACAAATTATTAATATAAGGAATGAAACAGGGAATAGCATTATAAATTCTGCAGACATCAAAAGGATAACAAGATGATACCTCACTGTAGTTTTGATTTGCTTTTCTCTAATAATTAGTGATGTTGAGCATCTCACACCAGTCAGAATGGCCATCATCAAAAAATCTACAAACAGTAAATGCTGGAGAGGGTGTGGTGAAAGGGAACCCTCCTAAACTGTTGCTGGGAATGTAAATTGATACAGCCACTATGGAGAACAGTATGGAGGTTCCTTCAAGAAACTAAAAACAGAACTACCATATGACCCAGAAATACCACACCTGGGCATATACCCAGAGAAAATTATAATTAAAAAAGATACACGCACCCCAATGTTCCTTGCAACACTATTTAAAACAGCCAGGACATGGAAGCAACCTAAATGTCCATCTACAGAGGAATGGATAAAGAAGATGTGGTACATATATACAATGGAATATTACTCAGCCATAAAAAGGAATGAAATAGTGCCATTTGCAGAGGTGTGGATAGACCTAGAGACTGTCATACAAAAGGAAGTAAGTCAGAAAGAGAAAAACAAACACTGTATATTAATGCTTATATGTGGAATCTAGAAAAATGGTACAGATTAACTTATCTGCAAAGCAGAAATAGAAACACACATGTAGAGAACTTATGGATACCAAGGGTGGAGAAGGGAGGGGTAGGATGAATTGGGAGGTTGGGATTGACACATATACACTACTATGTATATAACAGATAACTAATGAGAACGAACTGTATAACACAGGGAACTCTACTCATTGCTCTGTGGTGACCTAAATGTGAAGGAAATCTAAATAAGAGGGGATATATGTATACGTATGAATTTTTCATAGTTTTCCTCCTTTCCATATTTGACTGAATCATGTCAAAAGAACTCAGAAGCCAACTTGAGGAGTTTTCCATAGGCCATATTTTATTAAGAAACAGGGACTTCCCTGGCGGCGCAGTGGTTAAGAATCCGCCTGCCAACGCAGGGGACATGGGTTCGAGCCCTGGTCCGGGAAGATCCCACATGCTGTGGAGCAACTAAGCCTGTGTGCCACAACTACTGAGCCTGCGCTCTAGAGCCCACGAGCCACAACTACTGAGCCTGTGTGCCACAACTACTGAAGCCCACGTGCCTAGAGCCCGTGCTCTGCAACAAGGAGAAGCTACCACAACGAGAAGCCCGTGCACTGCAACGAAGAGTCGCCCCCCGCTCGCCGCAACTAGAGAAAGCCCGCGCACAGCAATGAAGACCTAATGCAGCCAATAAATAATAAATAAATAAATAAAAATTAGTGACAACACCAAAAGCCAGTGAAGATGAGGAGAAAGTGGATCATTCATACCTCACTGGTGGGAATGTAAAACGGTACAGCCACTCTAGAAAACAGTTTGTCAGTTTCTTGAAAATACTAAACATATAACTACTGCATGACTCAGCAGTTATATTCTTGGACATTTACCCCTGCATGAC